>NC_060182.1:4869649-4909649 GCF_021184085.1 Oncorhynchus gorbuscha | reverse complement strand
GGAGAAGGAGGAGGAGGAAGAGGAGGAGGAGGAAAAGAAGGAGGAGGTAGAGGAGGAGGATGAGAAGAAGGAGGAAGAAGAGGAGGGAGAGGAAGAGGAGGAAGAGGAAGAGAAGGAGGAGTAGGGAGAGAAGGAGGAGGAGGAGGAAGAGGAGAAGGAGGAGGGAGAGGAAGAGGAGGAGCAGGAGGAAGAAGAGGAGGAGGAGGACAATGACCTATATCATTCTGCTGTCATGTGACAAACATAACTATCAGGAAGACGTAACAATTCAGCCACAAGGGAAAAATATGATCATTCAAATAGACCAATCAAAGATGTATTTTTGTCTGAATATAAACTGTCACTCACGGGAGCAAGCCAATGGGGAGTCCAGAGGATGGTCAGGTGATCTGTAGTAGGTGAGGACACAGCGCTCACAGTTGACACCAGTGGTGTGATGCTGGCAGAGGGAAACAAGGTAGAAGGAGTCAACAACACAGGATTACAATGAGTCAATGACATACAACACATGACAACACTCAGTACAGCAATGTAGGACACAGTGCAGGTGAAATGGACCTGGTGTAATGGAATAGGGAGGCTATAAAAATAAAAGTTGATTAATGAATTAATATATTGATTGATGAAAGAAATGTAATTTAACTTGTAAACGAACCATGTCTTTTATCTTCTGTAATCATCTCCTACTATAAAGGTGTAGGTGTTTATAAAGGGCAGTAGTAATACCTGACACTCCATGCAGACTCCGCCCCCCCTGTACTGTCCCTGGACGTTGATGCTAGCTCTCCTCTGGTCGACCTCGGGGTCGTAGTAACAGTCAAAAGAGTGTTGGTTACAGTTACACGCTGAAAGAAATATGAACAGAAAAGAATCGAACATCTGTTAGTACGCTAAATCGTTACAAGATCAATCAATCATTTATTACAATTTGAGGTCAAAATCAATCTAGAACAACAACAAAAAGAGAGATTGATCAAGATCAATAAAGAACTGATCAGAACTACTAAATCAGAACGATGTCTAAGCTACAGTGAAACAAACAGGCAAGAAACACTGACACGCATTATAAGGAAAACATTTATGTTTTGGCTACTCTAGGACCAGGTCACCGTAAGAATGACCTGTGTATCATTATAGACATATACAGTCACAGACAACGACACAAAAGCAGAAAACATAACAGAGCAATTCTCCACCTCGGGGGACACAGGCTGCCAGAGCTCAGCGGAGAGAGAAATGAAAAGAGGTGAGTAGAAAAAGGAGAGAAACCAAACAATATATATATATATATATATATATATGAGAAAGAAAGAAAAGAGAGAGAAATAGGAGAGAAAATAGAGACAGAGAAGAGAGAGAGAGAGAGAGAGAGAGAGAGAGAGAGAGAGAGAGAGAGAGAGAGAGAGAGAGAGAGAGAGAGAGAGAAGAGAATAGAGAGAGAGAGAGAGAGAGAGAGAGAGAGAGAGAGAGAGAGAAAGCGAGGGAAGAGAATAGAGAGAGAAAGAGTAGAGAGAGAGAGAGAATAGAGAATAGAGAGAGGAGAGAGAGAGAAGAGAATAGAGAGAGGAGAGAGAGAGAGAGAGAGAGAGAGAGAAGAGAGAGAGAGAGAGAGAGAGAGAGAGAGAGAGAGAGAGAGAGAGAGAGAGAGAGAGAGAGAGAGAGAGAGAGAGAGAGAGAGAGAGAGAGAGAGAGAGAGAGAGAGAGAGAGAGAGAGAGAGAGAGAAAGAGAGAGAGGGGAGAGAGAAAGAGTAGAGAGAGAAAGAGAAGAGAATAGAGAGAGAGAGAGAAACAGAGAGAGACAGAGAAGAGAATAGAGAGAGAGAGAGAAACAGAGAGAGACAGAGAAGAGAATAGAGAGAGACAGAGAGAGAGAGACAGAGAAGAGAATAGAGAGAGACAGAGAGAGAGACAGAGAACATAACAGTGAGCAAGGAAAGAACAATATCTAACTGATCAGAATGTACAGAGACAGAAAAAATATCTATAGACCTACTGTATCTCTGAGATACCTCTGGCAGACCTACTGTATCTCTGAGATACCACTGGCAGACCTACTGTATCTCTGAGATACCTCTGGCAGACCTACTGTATCTCTGAGATACCACTGGCAGACCTACTGTAACTCTGAGATACCACTGGCAGACCTACTGTATCTCTGAGATACCACTGGCAGACCTACTGTATCTCTGAGATAACACTGGCAGACCTACTGTATCTCTGAAATACCACTGGCAGACCTACTGTGTCTCTGAGATACCACTGGCAGACCTACTGTATCTCTGAGATACCACTGGCAGACCTACTGTGTCTCTGAGATACCACTGGCAGACCTACTGTATCTCTGAGATACCACTGGCAGACCTACTGTGTCTCTGAGATACCTCTGGTAGACATCTTTTGTTCTAGAACTAAAGAGATATCTCTGGCAGACAGCCTTTGTTCTAGAACTAAAGAGATATCTCTGGTAGACATCCTTTGTTCTTGAACTAAAGCGATATCTCTGAAATACCTATGGACATGTTATGTGGTTTAAAGCCCGAGGTCTGGTCTGACAGGTGTTTATCCCACACTATAGAAGATCAGAGACATAGGAGAGCGTACAGTGATAAACAAATAAACAATATAGATGAAGGTCTCTTCTCATCCCAACCAAAACTATCATTTCCACAGCAGCTAGGACTAACTAATGACATGTCTTGTCAACTCCTTTTTCTCTTTTCTCTTCAAAGGAGAAGAGGAGGTGCAAGCCTTTTAAAAATTACAGCTCAAGTTCTCAGTACCTCCACAGTTTCTCAGTACCTCCACAGTTTCTCAGTACCGCCACAGTTTCTCAGTATCTCCACAGTTTCTCAGTATCTCCACAGTATCTCCACAGTTTCTCAGTACCTCCACAGTTTCTCAGTACCTCCACAGTTTCTCAGTATCTCCACAGTATCTCCACAGTTTCTCAGTATCTCCACAGTTTCTCAGTATTTCCACAGTTTCTCAGTACCTCCACAGTTTCTCAGTACCACCACTGTTTCTCAGTACATCCATAGTTTCTCAGTACCTCCACAGTTTCTCAGTACCTCCACAGTTTCTCAGTACCTCCACAGTTTCTCAGTATCTCCACTGTTTCTCAGTATCTCCACAGTTTCTCAGCACCTCCACAGTTTCTCAGTACCTCCACAGTTTCTCAGTATCTCCACAGTTTCTCAGTATTTCCACAGTTTCTCAGTACCTCCACAGTTTCTCAGTACCACCACTGTTTCTCAGTACATCCATAGTTTCTCAGTACCTCCACAGTTTCTCAGTACCTCCACAGTTTCTCAGTACCGCCACAGTTTCTCAGTATCTCCACAGTTTCTCAGTATCTCCACAGTATCTCCACAGTTTCTCAGTACCTCCACAGTTTCTCAGTACCTCCACAGTTTCTCAGTATCTCCACAGTATCTCCACAGTTTCTCAGTATCTCCACAGTTTCTCAGTATTTCCACAGTTTCTCAGTACCTCCACAGTTTCTCAGTACCACCACTGTTTCTCAGTACATCCATAGTTTCTCAGTACCTCCACAGTTTCTCAGTACCTCCACAGTTTCTCAGTACCGCCACAGTTTCTCAGTATCTCCACAGTTTCTCAGTATCTCCACAGTATCTCCACAGTTTCTCAGTACCTCCACAGTTTCTCAGTACCTCCACAGTTTCTCAGTATCTCCACAGTATCTCCACAGTTTCTCAGTATCTCCACAGTATCTCCACAGTCTCTCAGTACCTCCACAGTTTCTCAGTATCTCCACTGTTTCTCAGTATCTCCACACTTTCTCAGTATCTCCACACTTTCTCAGTATCTCCACAGTCTCTCAGTATCTCCACTGTTTCTCAGTATCTCCACAGTTTCTCAGTACCTCCACAGTTTCTCAGTATCTCCACACTTTCTCAGTATCTCCACAGTATCTCCACAGTTTCTCAGTACCTCCACAGTTTATCAGTATCTCCACAGTTTCTCAGTACCTCCACAGTTTCTCAGTACCTCCACAGTTTCTCAGTACCTCCACAGTTTCTCAGTATCTCCACAGTTTCTCAGTATCTCCACAGTTTCTCAGTATCTCCACAGTATCTCCACAGTTTCTCAGTACCTCCACAGTTTCTCAGTATCTCCACAGTTTCTCAGTATCTCCACAGTTTCTCAGTACCTCCACAGTTTCTCAGTACCTCCACAGTTTCTCAGTACCTCCACTGTTTCTCAGTACATCCACAGTTTCTCAGTACATCCACAGTTTCTCAGTACCTCCACAGTTTCTCAGTATCTCCACAGTTTCTCAGTATCTCCACAGTATCTCCACAGTTTCTCAGTACCTCCACAGTTTCTCAGTATCTCCATTGTTTCTCAGTATCTCCACAGTTTCTCAGTATCTCCACACTTTCTCGGTATCTCCACAGTCTCTCAGTATCTCCACTGTTTCTCAGTACCTCCACAGTTTCTCAGTATCTCCACACGTTCTCAGTATCTCCACAGTATCTCCACAGTTTCTCAGTACCTCCACAGTCTCTCAGTACCTCCACAGTTTCTCAGTACCTCCACAGTTTCTCAGTATCTCCACAGTTTCGCAGTATCTCCACAGTTTCTCAGTATCTCCACAGTCTCTCAGTATCTCCACAGTTTCTCAGTATCTCCACAGTTTCTCAGTACATCCACAGTTTCTCAGTATCTCCACAGTTTCTCAGTATCTCCAGTCTCTCAGTACCTCCACAGTTTCTCAGTACCTCCACAGTTTCTCAGTATCTCCACAGTTTCTCAGTATCTCCACTGTTTCGCAGTATCTCCACAGTTTCTCAGTATCTCCACAGTCTCTCAGTATCTCCACAGTTTCTCAGTACCTCCACAGTTTCTCAGTACCTCCACAGTTTCTCAGTACCTCCACAGTTTCTCAGTACCTCCACTGTTTCTCAGTACATCCACAGTTTCTCAGTACCTCCACAGTTTCTCAGTACCTCCACAGTTTCTCAGTATCTCCACAGTTTCTCAGTATCTCCACAGTATCTCCACAGTTTCTCAGTACCTCCACAGTTTCTCAGTATCTCCATTGTTTCTCAGTATCTCCACAGTTTCTCAGTATCTCCACACTTTCTCAGTATCTCCACAGTCTCTCAGTATCTCCACTGTTTCTCAGTATCTCCACAGTTTCTCAGTACCTCCACAGTTTCTCAGTATCTCCACACTTTCTCAGTATCTCCACAGTATCTCCACAGTTTCTCAGTACCTCCACAGTTTCTCAGTACCTCCACAGTTTCTCAGTACCTCCACAGTTTCTCAGTACCTCCACAGTTTCGCAGTATCTCCACAGTTTCGCAGTATCTCCACAGTCTCTCAGTATCTCCACAGTTTCTCAGTATCTCCACAGTTTCTCAGTACATCCACAGTTTCTCAGTATCTCCACAGTTTCTCAGTATCTCCACAGTCTCTCAGTACCTCCACAGTTTCTCAGTACCTCCACAGTTTCTCAGTACCTCCACAGTTTCTCAGTATCTCCACAGTTTCACAGTATCTCCACAGTTTCTCAGTATCTCCACAGTCTCTCAGTATCTCCACAGTTTCTCAGTATCTCCACAGTTTCTCAGTACCTCCACAGTTTCTCAGTACCTCCACAGTTTCTCAGTATCTCCACAGTTTCTCAGTATCTCCACAGTCTCTCAGTACCTCCACAGTTTCTCAGTACCTCCACAGTTTCTCAGTACCTCCACAGTTTCTCAGTATCTCCACAGTTTCACAGTATCTCCACAGTTTCTCAGTATCTCCACAGTCTCTCAGTATCTCCACAGTTTCTCAGTATCTCCACAGTTTCTCAGTACCTGCACAGTTTCTCAGTACCTCCACAGTTTCTCAGTACCTCCACAGTTTCTCAGTATCTCCACAGTCTCTCAGTACCTCCACAGTTTCTCAGTACCTCCACAGTTTCTCAGTACCTCCACAGCTTCTCAGTATCTCCACAGTTTCTCAGTACCTCCACAGAGAAATGTTAAAGTTCTCAGCAAGGTTTGGGGTCAATTCCAGTTCATTTAAATCAATCCAGGAAGTAATTCAATTGAACCCATTGGTTAACTTCCTGAATGGACTGAATTGAAATGGAATTGACCTCAACCCTGGTTCTCAGGGCCTTCTGATGTTCTTGTCTCCATCCGAGTGGACTGAGGGGTTGACATAGAATGGAATAGAATACTAAGATGCAGGAGAAATACAGATACGTCTCTACATCCTTCTGCCCTTTCTCACTGCTGTTCTGCAATCAGAGCTGGAACTAAACCAGACCATATCAACTGGAATGAACTAAACCAGACCATAACAGACCATATCAACTGGTTTGAACTATACCAGACCATATCAACTGGAATGAACTATACCAGACCATATCAACTGGTTTGAACTATACCAGACCATATCAACTGGAATGAACTATACCAGACCATATCAACTGGAATGAACTATACCAGACCATATCAACTGGAATGAACTATACCAGACCATATCAACTGGAATGAACTATACCAGACCATATCAACTGGAATGAACTATACCAGACCATATCAACTGGAATGAACTATACCAGACCATATCAACTGGAATGAACTATACCAGACCATATCAACTGGAATGAACTATACCAGACCATATCAACTGGAATGAACTATACCAGACCATATCAACTGGTTGGAACTAAACCAGACCATATCAACTGGAATGAACTATACCAGACCATATCAACTGGAATGAACTATACCAGACCATATCAACTGGAATGAACTAAACCAGACCATATCAACTGGAATGAACTATACCAGACCATATCAACTGGAATGAACTAAACCAGACCATATCAACTGGAATGAACTATACCAGACCATATCAACTGGAATGAACTAAACCAGACCATAACAGACCATATCAACTGGAATGAACTAAACCAGACCATATCAACTGGAATGAACTATACCAGACCATATCAACTGGAATGAACTATACCAGACCATATCAACTGGAATGAACTATACCAGACCATATCAACTGGAATGAACTATACCAGACCATATCAACTGGAATGAACTATACCAGACCATATCAACTGGTTGGAACTAAACCAGACCATAACAGACCATATCAACTGGTTGGAACTAAACCAGACCATAACAGACCATATCAACTGGTTGGAACTAAACCAGACCATAACAGACCATATAAACTGGATTGAACTATACCAGACCAGATCAACTGGAATGAACTATACCAGACCAGATCAACAGTTTGGTTTTTTTGATGGTGGTGGGGGGGGGAATAGAAGTAAAAACTATTTCAGGAAGCATTAGGATTAGATTAGATTAAGGGGAAAGAGAGAGACATCCCAACCTTACAAAAACCAAACACAGAAACACACACCACTGCTTGGCTTGGCAGCTCCATGTGAACCAATCCAGATCTTAGATAAAGCTATTTTTACTGAGTCTGAGAAAAGTTGTGAGGGCTGTCAGTTCTTATCAGCCTTCAGCGACAGGGAGGTGGCAGTAGCTTTAACCATACACTCTTATCCACAACACACACACACACACAGAGAGAGAGAGACAGAAAGAGACAGAGAGATAGAGAGAGACAGAATGTCTTTACTGTTTTGAAACTTCTGTATGTGTAATGTTTACTGTTCATTTTTATTGTTTATTTCACTTTTGTATATTATCTACCTCACTTGCTTTAGCAATGTTAACACCCAGAGAGAGAGAGAGAGAGAGAGAGAGAGAGAGAGAGAGAGAGAAGAGAGAGAGAGAAGAGAGAGAGAGAGAATGGAGAGAGAGAGAGAGAATAGAGAGAGAATAGAGAGAGAGAGACTTATCCACACTGATGTCAGCTCAGAACAAATGGGACTCAGATCAGATATAGTGGGACTCAGCTCAGAACAAATGGGACTCAGATCTAATGGGAGACTAAGATGTAGTGGGAATAAGCTCAGATCTAGTGGGCCTCAAATCTAGTAGGACTCAGCTCAGATCTAATGGGACTCAGATCTAATGGGACTCAGCTCAGATCTAATGGGACTCAGCTCAGATCTAATGGGACTCAGATATAGTGGGACTCAGCTCAGATCTAATGGGACTCAGATCTAATGGGACTCAGCTCAGATCTAATTGGACTCAGATCTAATGGGACTCAGATCTAATGGGACTCAGCTCAGATCTAATGGGACTCAGCTCAGATCTAATGGGACTCAGCTCAGATCTAGTGGGACTGAGCTCAGATCTAATTGGACTCAGATCTAATGGGACTCAGCTCAGATCTAATGGGACTCAGCTCAGATCTAATGGGACTCAGATCTAATGGGACTCAGCTCAGATCTAATGGGACTCAGCTCAGATCTAATGGGACTCAGCTCAGATCTAATGGGACTCAGATCTAATGGGACTCAGCTCAGATCTAATGGGACTCAGCTCAGATCTAATGGGACTCAGATCTAATGGGACTCAGCTCAGATCTAATGGGACTCAGCTCAGATCTAATGGGACTCAGGCCTGATCTAGTGGGACTCAGGCCTGATCTAGTGGGACTCAGATCTAGTGGGACTCAGCTCAGATCTAATGGGACTCAGATCTAATGGGACTCAGATATAATGGGACTCAGATATAATGGGACTCAGATATAATGGGACTCAGCTCAGATCTAATGGGACTCAGATCTAGTGGGACTCAGATCTAGTGGGATTCAGATCTAGTGGGACTCAGCTCAGATCTAGTGGGACTCAGATCTAGTGGGACTCAGATCTAGTAGGACACAGATCTAGTGGGACTCAGCTCAGATCTAGTGGGACTCAGATCTAGTGGGACTCAGATCTAGTAGGACACAGATCTAGTGGGACTCAACTCAGATCTAATGGAACTAAGCTCAGATCTAATGGGACTCAGATCTAGTGGGACTCAGCTCAGATCTAGTGGGACTCAGATCTAGTGGGACTCAGATCTAGTAGGACACAGATCTAGTGGGACTCAGCTCAGATCTAGTGGGACTCAGATCTAGTGGGACTCAGATCTAATGGGACTCAGCTCAGATCTAGTGGGACTCAGCTCAGATCTAATGGGACTCAGCTCAGATCTAATGGGACTCAGATCTAGTGGGACTCAGCTCAGATCTAGTGGGACTCAGCTCAGATCTAGTGGGACTCAGCTCAGATCTAGTAGGACTCAGATCTAGTGGGACTCAGATCTAGTGGGACTCAGATCTAGTGGGACTCAGCTCAGATCTAGTGGGACTCAGATCTAATGGGACTCAGCTCAGATCTAGTGGGACTCAGATCTAGTGGGACTCAGATCTAGTGGGACTCAGCTCAGATCTAGTGGGACTCAGATCTAGTGGGACTCAGATCTAGTAGGACTCAGATATAGTGGGACTCAGCTCAGATCTAGTGGGACTCAGATCTAGTAGGACTCAGCTCAGATCTAGTAGGACTCAGATCTAGTGGGACATTCTGCTTTCATCAGACTGTGCATTGAAACAATACGATTGGCTGTTGTCTAAGACTTCTTGTGCCTCTTGTCATTCCCAGACAGAGGTATTATGTTTGCGATGGACAGGATAGGTGTGTGTCTGTATCCAAACTCCAACTAAACAACACCTGAGGCTGTTCTGCTTCCGTAAGAATGACAGTGATAAACTAATGCCTAACAGGCAATACATTCCTTGGCTAATACCAGGGAAGGACTTCTGGAAACTGCCTCCAACTTTTTTCAGAAGGGGGTTGGATGGTGATGAGTGGGTAGGGGTGGTGGGGTGAGGGAGGGAGGGAAACTCACGTTCACACTCGTTAGCCTGGTAAGTGGTCGCTGGTTTCCATGGAATCTGGTTGTATCCGGGGCAACACTGGTCACATGACGTTCCACAAGTGTTGTGTTGGCAGTCACACTGAAGCCTTTACAGAGAGGGAGGGAGAGAACGAAAACACACACATGAGTATCTATCAGATCAACAAACAGGAGATCAACAACCAGAAGATCAACAACCAAGAGATCAACGACCAGGAGATCAACAGCGAGGAGATCAACGACCAAGAGATCAACAGCGAGGAGATCAACGACCAAGAGATCAACAGCGAGGAGATCAACGACCAAGAGATCAACAGCGAGGAGATCAACGACCAGGAGATCAACAGCGAGGAGATCAACGACCAGGAGATCAACAGCGAGGAGATCAACGACCAGGAGATCAACAGCGAGGAGATCAACGACCAAGAGATCAACAGCGAGGAGATCAACGACCAAGAGATCAACAGCGAGGAGATCAACGACCAGGAGATCAACAGCGAGGAGATCAACGACCAAGAGATCAACAGCGAGGAGATCAACGACCAGGAGATCAACAGCGAGGAGATCAACGACCAAGAGATCAACAGCGAGGAGATCAACAACCAGGAGATCATTAAACATTAAATACTAACATGAGGCTAACACTAACACTAGGCTGATACTAGCACTAGGCTAATGCTAACACTAGGCTAATGCTAACACTAGGCTAATACTAACACTAGGCTAATACTAATACTAAGCTAACACTAACACTAGGCTAATACTAACATGAGGCTAATGCTAACACTAGACTAATACTAACACTTGGCTAATGCTAACACAAGGCTAATACTAACACTAGGCTAATGCTAACACAAGGCTAATACTAACACTAGGTTAATACTACCACTGGGCTAATACTTGGGCTGAACCTTTAACTCCTTTAACCTTTAACTCCAGGTTAAAACTCCTCTACCTCTTTAACCTTCTTTTAGCTACAGTTAAACTCCTCTTCCTCCATCAACTTTATTTGTGCCACCAGAGAAAACGTAGCCCACCCGCTCGGTTATAAACCCAGAGAGAACGCAGCTCTATCAGTTCATTCCTCTACAGTCCCAGAACATCACCCTGCTTCACCCAGGCACATAATCCCATTTAAAATGAACAACCTGCAGTTTACACAGTGTGGCCAAAACAGACCATTAATCTGGTCGTTCAAGGATAAAAGCATGTAGAACCATATACAGAGTTTTATCAAACATCAGGGGCCCGTTGCTGGTGTAATAACATAGACTTATAACCTCAAAACCTCTGAAGGATCGGCCCCTTTTTTTCCATTTTCACCTAAAATGACAAAAGGACCCAAATCTAACTGCCTGTAGCTCAGGACCCAAATCTAACTGCCTGTAGCTCAGGACCCAAATCTAACTGCCTGTAGCTCAGGACCCAAATCTAACTGCCTGTAGCTCAGGACCCAAATCTAACTGCCTGTAGCTCAGGACCCAAATCTAACTGCCTGTAGCTCAGGACCCAAATCTAACTGCCTGTAGCTCAGGACCCAAATCTAACTGCCTGTAGCTCAGGACCCAAATCTAACTGCCTGTAGCTCAGGACCCAAATCCAACTGCCTGTAGCTCAGGACCCAAATCTAACTGCCTGTAGCTCAGGACCCAAATCTAACTGCCAGTAGCTCAGGACCCAAATCTAACTGCCAGTAGCTCAGGACCCAAATCTAACTGCCAGTAGCTCAAGCACTGAAGCAAAGATAAGAATGTTCTTGATACGATTTGAAAGGAAACACTTTTTGAAGTTTGTGTAAATGGTAAAGGAATGTAGGAGAATATAACACAATAGATCTGGTAAAAGATAATACAATGAAAAAAAACCTTTCTTTTGTATTTTTTTTGTACCATCATCTTCGAAATGCAAGAGAAAGGCCATAATGTAATATTTCAGCCCAGGTGCAATTTATACTTTGACCACTAGATGACAGCAGTGTATGTGCAACGTTTTAGACTGATCCAATGAACCATTATATTTCTGTTCAAAATTATGTATCAAGACTGCCCAAATGTGCCTAATTTGCTTTTTAATAACTTTTCATGTTCAAAATTATGCACTCTCCTCAAACAATAGCATGGTATTCGTTCACAGTAATAGCTACTGTGAATTGGACAGTGCAGTCAGATTAACAACCAATTTAAGCTTTCTGCCAATATCAGAGATGTCTATGTCCTGGGAAATGTTCTTGTTACTTGCAACCTCACGCTAATCACATTAGCCTACGTTAGCTCAACCGTTCCGTGGAAGGGACACCGATCCCAAAGACGTTTTAACTTTAAAAGGGTTGTAACCAAAGGAGAGGAGGTTCGCTGATACAATATCCTGAAGACTACTCTGACTACGATGGCTTTGGAGTGGTCAGGATGTGTTTCAAAACGCCAAGGGGAGATAGAATGTTGATTTTTAGAAGCCTGTTAGATTCACTCCATCAGGTGGTGACCATCACATATAAAATACCACAGAGAAAATACCACAGATTAAAAAAACACAGCAATGTCTTTTCCTGCTTCCCTCTTTCTTTATCAGATACACGTACGATCCGTTTAGTTAAACTTCAAATGTACAGACTATTTCCTCCACACGAACAGCTTGAAAAACACACGTCGTTATGTGACTGTGAGGACCTATACTTTAGGTGCTATCAGGCTGGTCTGCATTACAAGTGTGGGTGTTGCTATGTCAGACATCTAAGGAGTGATGTCATCAAAGGACAGCTGTATGCTGCACTCCAGACTACAGTATCACCTGCCAAAGCTGTAATCATATATATATATATATATATACAGTTATCAGATCTGTAGCCATTAAACAGCTGTTCTATAAAACATAAAACACCGTATCTAGGAATTCACCATTGTGAGTTCTAAGAATTCCCCATATCTAAGAATTCATCATTGTGAGTTCTAAGAATTCTCCATATCTAAGAATTCATCATTGTGAGTTCTAAGAATTCCCCATATCTAAGAATTCACCATTGTGAGTTCTAAGAATTCCCCATATCTAAGAATTCACCATTGTGAGTTCTAAGAATTCCCCATATCTAATAATTCACCATTGTGTGTTCTAAGAATTCCCCATATCTAAGAATTCACCATTGTGAGTTCTAAGAATTCCCCATATCTAAGAATTCACCATTGTGAGTTCTAAGAATTCACCATTGTGAGTTCTAAGAATTCCCCATATCTAAGAATTCACCATTGTGAGTTCTAAGAATTCCCCATATCTAAGAATTCACCATTGTGTGTTCTAAGAATTCCCCATATCTAAGAATTCACCATTGTGAGTTCTAAGAATTCCCCATATCTAAGAATTCCCCATATCTAAGAATTCACCATTGTGAGTTCTAAGAATTCACCATATCTAAGAATTCACCATTGTGTGTTCTAAGAATTCCCCATATCTAAGAATTCCCCATATCTAAGAATTCACCATTGTGAGTTCTAAGAATTCTCCATATCTAAGAATTCACCATTGTGAGTTCTAAGAATTCCCCATATCTAAGAATTCTCCATATCTAAGAATTCCCCATATCTAAGAATTCACCATTGTGAGTTCTAAGAATTCTCCATATCTAAGAATTCACCATTGTGAGTTCTAAGAATTCCCCATATCTAAGAATTCACCATTGTGAGTTCTAAGAATTCTCCATATCTAAGAATTCACCATTGTGAGTTCTAAGAATTCCCCATATCTAAGAATTCTCCATATCTAAGAATTCTCCATATCTAAGAATTCCCCATATCTAAGAATTCACCATTGTGAGTTCTAAGAATTCCCCATATCTAAGAATTCACCATTGTGAGTTCTAAGAATTCCCCATATCTAAGAATTCACCATTGTGAGTTCTAAGAATTCTCCATATCTAAGAATTCTAAGAATTCCCCATATCTAAGAATTCACCATTGTGAGTTCTAAGAATTCTCCATATCTAAGAATTCACCATTGTGAGTTCTAAGAATTCCCCATATCTAAGAATTCTCCATATCTAAGAATTCTCCATATCTAAGAATTCCCCATATCTAAGAATTCACCATTGTGAGTTCTAAGAATTCCCCATATCTAAGAATTCACCATTGTGAGTTCTAAGAATTCTCCATATCTAAGAATTCGCCATTGTGAGTTTTTATATAGTAGGCCTACAGTAAGAAAGCTCTGACTCCAGAAATAGCGTGATTTAACGAGGTGACACTAGTCTTGAAAGACTAACCAAAGGGCAAAGCCTAGCTAGTCATTCTAGATCTATGCTTTGCTTTATCCCTTTGTGAAAATGTAGTCCTTGAGAGCTGTGTGTGTGTGTCTGTGTGTCTGTGTCTGTGTCTGTGTGTGTGTGTGGGTGGGTGGGTGGGTGTGTGTGTGTGTGTGTGTGTGTGTGTGTGTGTGTGTGTGTGTGTGTGTGTGTGTGTGTGTGTGTGTGTGTGTGTGTGTGTGTGTGTGTGTGTGTGTGTGTGTGTGTGTGTGGGCTTGTTTGTCTCAGAAAAAAATGAAGCAAGCCCATTGTACAGATCCATAGTTACACCAAAGGGCTTTAAAATAACTGGTTAAAATAAGGACGAGTGTTTAAACTATATGTCAGATTTCTCATTTCAACAGAGACAATTTTTTTCCATTAAGATAATGACTTTCTGGTGAGTCACACATTAAATGTTTCTTTCTTCTAAAGAGAAGCAAAGCCTAATGCAATCTCGTCCCTGGCAAACCCCCACTAACAGAAATATGTGTGGACTCTGGCTGACAGTAGAAGTGGTTCTCTAGAGGGTGGACTCTGGCTGACAGTAGAAGTGGTTCTCTAGAGGGTGGACTCTGGCAGACAGCAGGAGTGGTTCTCTAGAGGGTGGTCTCTGGCAGACAGCAGGAGTGGTTCTCTAGAGGGTGGACTCTGGCTGACAGTAGAAGTGGTTCTCTAGAGGGTGGACTCTGGCTGACAGTAGTAGTGGTTCTCTAGAGGGTGGACTCTGGCAGACAGCAGGAGTGGTTCTCTAGAGGGTGGACATGTTGAAAAGTAATCTTAGGCTGCAACACGAATGGCACCTTATTCTCTAGTGCCCTAGTTTTAACCAGGGCCTGGTCAAAACAAGTGCACTAAATAGGGAATAGGGTGCACTAAATA
Organism: Oncorhynchus gorbuscha; assembly: GCF_021184085.1. Taxonomy (NCBI): domain Eukaryota; kingdom Metazoa; phylum Chordata; class Actinopteri; order Salmoniformes; family Salmonidae; genus Oncorhynchus; species Oncorhynchus gorbuscha. The sequence continues at coordinate 4,894,688 of NC_060182.1, read as the reverse complement.
GGGAATATGGTGCACTAAATAGGGAGCACTAAATAGGGAATAGGGTGCACTAAATAGGGAATAGGGTGCACTAAATATGGAATAGGGTGCCTTACACAAACAACCTCCCTCATCTCTTTAACATATGTCTACTCTCTACAGGAATACCTATGGATGTAGTCGACTGGGCGTACTTATGGAGAAACACACACACACACACACACACACACACACACACACACACACACACACACACACACACACACACACACACACACACACACACACACACACACACACACACACACACACACACACACACACATCTGCTTGTGGCGTGTGTAATCAGGTCCGGTGGGTGGGGGGGGGGGGGGGCATTTCACACCGCGAAGAGGAGAGGTATTCAGGCGTGACCAGGGAGTATAGCGAGCACTCCGACACATTGTTATAGATTCATCGTCTCAAATGGGCACCCTATTCCCTACATAGTGCACTACTTTAGACCAGAGCCCAGTGTACTACAAAGGGGGTAGGGTGCCATTTGAAACACAAAGCATGAATTCCTATATCTGGACCGTTTAACAGGGAATGTTAAGATTGGTCGACAGGCAGAGGAACAAACCATTTGTCAGTTTAAAATGTTGAAACCCCAACATTAGGGTTAAGTGCTTTATTAAGCTTTTTACCGTTAGATAAACAGAAACGTGAAAAATCCTAACAAATTCCTGCTATCTTAAACAAACCACCTGTCGGACTCACTCTCTATGTCTGGTTCTCGTCTGATATAGTGACGTACTCTGGATACTAAAGATGTGTGTGTGTGTCTGTGTCTGTGTGTGTGTGTCTGTGTGTGTGTGTGTGTGTGTGTGTGTGTGTGTGTGTGTGTGTGTGTGTGTGTGTGTGTGTGTGTGTGTGTGTGTGTGTGTGTGTGTGTGTGTGTGTGTGTGTGTGTGTGTGTGTGTGTGTGTGTGTGTGTGTGTGTGTGTGTGTGTGTGTGTCTGTGTCTGTGTCTGTGTCTGTGTGTGTCTGTGTCTGTGTCTGTCTGTGTCTGTGTGTGTCTGTGTCTGTGTGTGTCTGTGTGTGTGTGTGTGTCTGTGTGTGTGTGTGTGTGTGTGTGTGTGTGTGTGTGTGTGTGTGTGTGTGTGTGTGTGTGTGTGTGTGTGTGTGTGTGTGTGTGTGTGTGTGTGTGTGTCTGTGTCTGTGTCTGTGTGTGTGTGTGTCTGTGTCTGTGTCTGTGTCTGTGTGTGTGTGTGTGTGTTTTTGTGTGTGTGTGTGTCTGTGTGTGTGTGTGTCTGTGTGTGTTTGTGTGTGTGTCTGTGTCTGTGTCTGTGTCTGTGTCTGTGTCTGTGTGTGTGTGTGTGTGTGTGTGTGTGTGTGTGTGTGTGTGTGTGTGTGTGTGTGTGTGTGTGTGTGTGTGTGTGTGTACCACCTCCATCCTCCGTAGAATTTTTCCTCCTCATCCATCTCTGTCTTATCTTACTGATGATCTAACTTTTCAGAATCACCCATCTTTAAGAATGATCTAACTTTTCTGTGAAACTTCTCTACCTCTCCTTCCTCTTCTCTTCTCCCTCTCACTGTTCTCTCGCTCTTCTACAGCACCATTAGCTAGATTTCCATCCGATTGGCAACAGATTTTCATATTTTTTTTTTTTACAAAAATACAAAAGAAATCACATTAAAAAACAGAATGTGGCATTGTCCCACCAGAGATGTTTTTCCATCAAATTGACTTGTTGACACAAGGTACAAATCTGTCGTTCTGCCCCTGAACAGGCAGTTAACCCCACTGTTCCCAGACCAGTTAACCCACTGTTCCTAGACCAGTTAACCAACTGTTCCTAGACCAGTTAACCAACTGTTCCTAGACCAGTTAACCCACTGTTCCTAGACCAGTTAACCACTGTTCCTAGACCAGTTAACCCACTGTTCCTAGACCAGTTAACCCACTGTTCCTAGACCAGTTAACCCACTGTTCCTAGACCAGTTAACCCACTGTTCCTAGACCAGTTAACCCACTGTTCCTAGACCAGTTAACCCACTGTTCCTAGACCAGTTAACCCACTGTTCCTAGACCAGTTAACCCACTGTTCCCAGACCAGTTAACCCACTGTTCCTAGACCAGTTAACCCACTGTTCCTAGACCAGTTAACCCACTGTTCCTAGACCAGTTAACCCACTGTTCCTAGACCAGTTAACCCCCTGTTCCTAGACCAGTTAACCCACTGTTCCTAGACCAGTTAACCCACTGTTCCTAGACCAGTTAACCCCCTGTTCCTAGACCAGTTAACCCACTGTTCCTAGACCAGTTAACCCACTGTTCCTAGACCAGTTAACCCACTGTTCCTAGACCAGTTAACCCACTGTTCCTAGACCAGTTAACCCACTGTTCCTAGACCAGTTAACCCACTGTTCCTAGACCAGTTAACCCACTGTTCCTAGACCAGTTAACCCACTGTTCCTAGACCAGTTAACCCACTGTTCCTAGACCAGTTAACCCACAGTTCCTAGGCCAGTTAACCCACTGTTCCTAGACCAGTTAACCCACTGTTCCTAGACCAGTTAACCCACTGTTCCTAGACCAGTTAACCCACTGTTCCTAGACCAGTTAACCCACTGTCCCTAGACCAGTTAACCCACTGTCCCTAGACCAGTTAACCCCACTGTCCCTAGACCAGTTAACCCACTGTTCCTAGACCAGTTAACCCACTGTTCCTAGGCCAGTTAACCCACTGTTCCTAGACCAGTTAACCCACTGTTCCTAGACCAGTTAACCCACTGTTCCTAGACCAGTTAACCCACTGTTCCTAGGCCGTCATTGAAAATAAGAATTTGCTCTTAACTGACTTGCCTAGTTATATAAATAAATAAATTCATTAATTCATTAATTAATTAAGTTAAATAAAAGTTTAATAAATATATAAAAGTGAAATAAAGGTAAAATATAATTAAATAAAAAGACTTGAAAAGCTGCTATAGGTTAAATAAATGTAAAAACAATTTTTTTAAAGACTACATGATCAAATTACCAGTGAAAAAAGTAAGTAAGGGAGAAATCTGGGATTGAGTCATGGCAGTATTCTCCTACGACAGCCACGTCTCAGGGCAAGGGGAAAGCCAATGCAGACAAATGATTAACATAATCTATTGAGGTGGAGTAATCTCTACATAATCTATTGAGGTGGAGTAATCTCTACATAATCTATTGAGGTGGAGTAATCTCTACATAATCTATTGAGGTGTAGTAATCTCTACATAATCTATTGAGGTGGAGTAATCTCTACATAATCTATTGAGGTGTAGTAATCTCTACATAATCTATTGAGGTGTAGTAATCTCTACATAATCCATTGAGGTGTAGTAATCTCTACATAATCTATTGAGGTGGAGTAATCTCTACATAATCTATTGAGGTGTAGTAATCTCTACATAATCTATTGAGGTGTAGTAATCTCTACATAATCCATTGAGGTGTAGTAATCTCTACATAATCTATTGAGGTGGAGTAATCTCTACATAATCCATTGAGGTGTAGTAATCTCTACATAATCTATTGAGGTGGAGTAATCTCTACATAATCTATTGAGGTGTAGTAATCTCTACATAATCTATTGAGGTGTAGTAATTTCTACATAATCTATTGAGGTGTAGTAATCTCTACATAATCTATTGAGGTGGAGTAATCTCTACATAATCTATTGAGGTGGAGTAATCTCTACATAATCTATTGAGGTGGAGTAATCTCTACATAATCTATTGAGGTGTAGTAATCTCTACATAATCTATTGAGGTGTAGTAATCTCTACATAATCTATTGAGGTGTAGTAATCTCTACATAATCCATTGAGGTGTAGTAATCTCTACATAATCTATTGAGGTGTAGTAATCTCTACATAATCTATTGAGGTGTAGTAATCTCTACATAATCCATTGAGGTGTAGTAATCTCTACATAATCCATTGAGGTGTAGTAATCTCTACATAATCTATTGAGGTGGAGTAATCTCTACATAATCTATTGAGGTGTAGTAATCTCTACATAATCTATTGAGGTGGAGTAATCTCTACATAATCTATTGAGGTGTAGTAATTTCTACATAATCTATTGAGGTGTAGTAATCTCTACATAATCTATTGAGGTGGAGTAATCTCTACATAATCTATTGAGGTGTAGTAATCTCTACATAATCTATTGAGGTGTAGTATCTCTACATAATCTATTGAGGTGGAGTAATCTCTACATAATCTATTGAGGTGGAGTAATCTCTACATAATCTATTGAGGTGTAGTAATCTCTACATAATCCATTGAGGTGTAGTAATCTCTACATATTCTATTGAGGTGGAGTAATCTCTACATAATCTATTGAGGTGTAGTAATCTCTACATAATCTATTGAGGTGTAGTAATCTCTACATAATCCATTGAGGTGTAGTAATCTCTACATAATCCATTGAGGTGTAGTAATCTCTACATAATCTATTGAGGTGGAGTAATCTCTACATAATCTATTGAGGTGTAGTATCTCTACATAATCTATTGAGGTGGAGTAATCTCTACATAATATATTGAGGTGGAGTAATCTCTACATAATCTATTGAGGTGGAGTAATCTCTACATAATATATTGAGGTGGAGTAATCTCTACATAATATATTGAGGTGTAGTCATTTCTATTCTATAATCTATTGATGTGTAGTCATTTCTATTCTATAATCTATTGAAGTTTATTTTATTTATTTTACCTTTATTTAATCAGGCAAGTCAGTTAAGAACATATTCTTATTTTCAATGACAGCCTGGGAACAGTGGGGTTAACTGCCTGTTCAGGGGCAGAACGACAGATTTGTACCTTGTCAGCTCGGGGGTTTGAACTCGCAACCTTCCAGTTACTAGTCCAACGCTCTAACCACTAGGCTACGCTGCCGCCCCAAAGTGTAATAATTTATATTCTAGAAGCTATCATCTATTAGTGTATAGTCAGACTGTCCCTCTTACTTGTAGGGGTTGTTGGGGTCGTGTGGGTCGCAGGCCTCAGCGTGTCCGTTACACACACAGCGTCCTCCGATACTGATGTCCTTGATACTGTAGTAATACTGCAGGGAGACAGGCACAGCACAAAGACATTAAATCATTGTAACTGACTATTGTAGCTTCATTTAGACGAGTCGGCTTGTCACACAGTCTGACAGGCTGTAGTACGAGACGGTTTCAAGTTAAAGGCCCTTTGAATATGACCCCTTCTCTACCTCCTGTCCTCCTTACCCTCTGACCCCTTCTCTACCTCCTGTCCCCTACTCTCTGGCCCCTTCTCTACCTCCTGTCCTCCTTACACTCTGACCCCTTCTCTACCTCCTGTCCTCCTTACCTTCTGACCCCTTCTCTACCTCCTGTCCTCCTTACCCTCTGACCCCTTCTCTACCTCCTGTCCTCCTTACCTTCTGACCCCTTCTCTACCTCCTGTCCCCTACTCTCTGACCCCTTCTCTACCTCCTGTCCCCTACTCTCTGGCCCCTTCTCTACCTCCTGTCCTCCTTACCCTCTGACCCCTTCTCTACCTCCTGTCCCCTACTCTCTGACCCCTTCTCTACCTCCTGTCCTCCTTACCCTCTGACCCCTTCTCTACCTCCTGTCCTCCTTACCCTCTGACCCCTTCTCTACCTCCTGTCCCCTACTCTCTGACCCATTCTCTACCTCCTGTCCTCCTTACCCTCTGACCCCTTCTCTACCTCCTGTCCTCCTTACCCTCTGACCCCTTCTCTACCTCCTGTCCCCTACTCTCTGACCCCTTCTCTACCTCCTGTCCTCCTTACCCTCTGACCCCTTCTCTACTTCCTGTCCCCTACTCTCTGGCCCCTTCTCTACCTCCTGTCCTCCTTACCCTCTGACCCCTTCTCTACCTCCTGTCCCCTACTCTCTGACCCCTTCTCTACCTCCTGTCCTCCTTACCCTCTGACCCCTTCTCTACCTCCTGTCCTCCTTACCCTCTGACCCCTTCTCTACCTCCTGTCCCCTACTCTCTGACCCATTCTCTACCTCCTGTCCTCCTTACCCTCTGACCCCTTCTCTACCTCCTGTCCTCCTTACCCTCTGACCCCTTCTCTACCTCCTGTCCCCTACTCTCTGACCCCTTCTCTACCTCCTGTCCTCCTTACCATCTGACCCCTTCTCTACCTCCTGTCCTCCTTACCTTCTGACCCCTTCTCTACCTCCTGTCCCCTACTCTCTGACCCCTTCTCTACCTCCTGTCCTCCTTACCCTCTGACCCCTTCTCTACCTCCTGTCCCCTACTCTCTGGCCCCTTCTCTACCTCCTGTCCTCCTTACCCTCTGACCCCTTCTCTACCTCCTGTCCCCTACTCTCTGACCCCTTCTCTACCTCCTGTCCCCTACTCTCTGACCCCTTCTCTACCTCCTGTCCTCCTTACCCTCTGACCCCTTCTCTACCTCCTGTCCCCTACTCTCTGACCCATTCTCTACCTCCTGTCCTCCTTACCCTCTGACCCCTTCTCTACCTCCTGTCCTCCTTACCCTCTGACCCCTTCTCTACCTCCTGTCCCCTACTCTCTGACCACTTCTCTACCTCCTGTCCTCCTTACCCTCTGACCCCTTCTCTACCTCCTGTCCTCCTTACCCTCTGACCCCTTCTCTACCTCCTGTCCCCTACTCTCTGACCCCTTCTCTACCTCCTGTCCTCCTTACCCTCTGACCCCTTCTCTACCTCCTGTCCCCTACTCTCCGACCCCTTCTCTACCTCCTGTCCTCCTTACCCTCTGACCCCTTCTCTACCTCCTGTCCTCCTTACCCTCTGACCCCTTCTCTACCTCCTGTCCCCTACTCTCTGACCCATTCTCTACCTCCTGTCCTCCTTACCCTCTGACCCCTTCTCTACCTCCTGTCCTCCTTACCCTCTGACCCCTTCTCTACCTCCTGTCCCCTACTCTCTGACCCCTTCTCTACCTCCTGTCCACCTTACCATCTGACCCCTTCTCTACCTCCTGTCCTCCTTACCCTCTGACCCCTTCTCTACCTCCTGTCCTCCTTACCATCTGACCCCTTCTCTACCTCCTGTCCTCCTTACCCTCTGACCCCTTCTCTACCTCCTGTCCTCCTTACCCTCTGACCCCTTCTCTACCTCCTGTCCTCCTTACCCTCTGACCCCTTCTCTACCTCCTGTCCCCTACTCTCTGACCCCTTCTCTACCTCCTGTCCTCCTTACCATCTGACCCCTTCTCTACCTCCTGTCCTCCTTACCCTCTGACCCCTTCTCTACCTCCTGTCCCCCTTACCCTCTGACCCCTTCTCTACCTCCTGTCCCCTACTCTCTGACCCCTTCTCTACCTCCTGTCCCCTACTCTCTGACCCCTTCTCTACCTCCTGTCCCCTACTCTCTGACTCCTTCTCTACCTCCTGTCCCCCTTACCCTCTGACCCCTTCTCTACCTCCTGTCCCCTACTCTCTGACCCCTTCTCTACCTCCTGTCCCCTACTCTCTGACCCCTTCTCTACCTCCTGTCCCCTACTCTCTGACTCCTTCTCTACCTCCTGTCCTCCTTACCATCTGACCCCTTCTCTACCTCCTGTCCTCCTTACCATCTGACCCCTTCTCTACCTCCTGGCCCCCCACCATCTGACCCCTTCTCTACCTCCTGTCCTCCTTACCCTCTGACCCCTTCTCTACCTCCTGTCCTCCTTACCATCTGACCCCTTCTCTACCTCCTGTCCTCCTTACCCTCTGACCCCTTCCCTACCTCCTGGCCCCCCACCTTCTCACCCCTGTACCCATCAGTACCCACCCTGCGTGTGACGGTGGGGTCGCAGAGGGCCTTGTATCCTAACCCAGTACCCATCAGTACCCTAACCCAGTACCCATCAGTACCCTAACCATGTACCCATCAGTACCCATCAGTACCCTAACACTGTACCCATCAGTACCCTAACCCAGTTCCCATCAGTACCCATCAGTACCCTAACCCTGTACCCATCAGTACCCTAACCCAGTACCCATCAGTACCCTAACACTGTACCCATCAGTACCCTAACACTGTACCCATCAGTACCCTAACCCAGTACCCATCAGTACCCTAACCCTGTACCCATCAGTACCCTAACCCGGTACCCATCAGTACCCTAACCCAGTACCCATCAGTACCCTAACCCAGTACCCATCAGAACCCTAACCCTGTACCCATCAGTACCCTAACCCAGTACCCATCAGTACCCTAACCCAGTACCCTAACCCAGTACCCACCCTGCGTGTGACGGTGGGGTCGTAGAGGGCCTTGTATCCTAACCCAGTACCCTAACCCACTACCATGTGTCCTAACCCAGTACCATGTGTCCTAACCCACTACCATGTGTCCTAACCCAGTACCCATAAGTACCCACCCTGCGTGTGACGGTGGGGTCGCGGAGGGCCTTGCCCATCAGGTGTCCCAGGAGGGTGTTGGTTCTGAGGAAATGGAGACGGATGTTGGTGGCCTTGGTGAAATCCCTCAGGACTGGAGAGTAGGAGAAGTTCATAGCCCCGGGACGCCCGTTCACTAGAGACACCACCACCTGGGAGAGAGGGACGATGTCACACACACACACTCAGTAGGTATGCACACACACACACGCTGTAACACTCACATACACAAACAGACGTGTGGTACTCAATTACACACATTCAGTATGTGTACGTATTGACACACACACACACACACACACACACACACACACACACACACACACACACACACACACACACACACACACACACACACACACACACACACACACACACACACACACACACACACACACACACACACACACACACACACCTCTCCATTCTCCAGGGGTACGATGCGGGAGTATTCAGTGGTACAGATGACGTCGTTGTCAGAGTTGATCCGTTCGATGGTTCGCTGTCCGAAGCGCTCAATGCAGTCTCTCTTAGAAGCTGTTAAACACACATACACACATATTAACACATATAAACACAATGCAGTCTCTCTTAGAAGCTGTTAAACACACATACACATATTAACACATATAAACACACATACACATATAATCACATATTGACATTTATAAACACATATGAACACATATTAACACATATAAACACATATAAACACATATTAACACATATTAACACATATAAACACATATAAACACATATGAACACATATGAACACATATTAACACATATTAACACATATTAACACATATTAACACATATTAACACATATAAACACATATAAACACATATTAACACATATTAACACATATTAACACATATAAACACATTAACACATATAAACACATATAAACACATATAAACACATATTAACACATATTAACACATATTAACACATATTGACATTTATAAACACATTAACACATATTAACACATATTAACACATATTAACACATATAATCACATATTGACATTTATAAACACATATAATCACATATTGACATTTATAAACACATATTAACACATATTAACACATATTAACACATATTAACACATATTAACACATATTGACATTTATAAACACATATTAACACATATAAACACATATAAACACATATGTTGGGTATGAGCTGTGTGTTGGATATGAGCTGTGTGTTGGATATGAGCTGTGTGTTGGATATGAGCTGTGTGTTGGATATGAGCTGTGTGTTGGATATGAGCTGTGTGTTGGATATGAGCTATGTGTTGGATATGAGCTGTGTGTTGGATATGAGCTGTGTGTTGGATATGAGCTGTGTGTTGGATATGAGCTGTGTGTTGGATATGAGCTGTGTGTTGGATAGGAGCTGTGTGTTGGATAGGAGCTGTGTGTTGGATAGGAGCTGTGTGTTGGATATGAGCTGTGTGTTGGATATGAGCTGTGTGTTGGATAGGAGCTGTGTGTTGGATATGAGCTGTGTGTTGGATAGGAGCTGTGAGCTGTGTGTTGGATATGAGCTATGAGCTGTGTGTTGGATATGAGCAATGAGCTGTGTGTTGGATATGAGCTATGAGCTGTGTGTTGGATATGAGCTATGAGCTGTGTGTTGGATATGAGCTATGAGCTGTGTGTTGGATATGAGCTATGAGCTGTGAGTTGGATATGAGCTGTGTGTTGGATATGAGCTGTGTGTTGGATATGAGCTGTGTGTTGGATAGGAGCTGTGTGTTGGATATGAGCTATGAGCTGTGTGTTGGATATGAGCTATGAGCTGTGTGTTGGATATGAGCTATGAGCTGTGTGTTGGATATGAGCTATGAGCTGTGAGTTGGATATGAGCTGTGTGTTGGATATGAGCTGTGTGTTGGATAGGAGCTGTGTGTTGGATAGGAGCTGTGTGTTGGATATGAGCTGTGTGTTGGATATGAGCTATGAGCTGTGTGTTGGATATGAGCTATGAGCTGTGTGTTGGATATGAGCTATGAGCTGTGTGTTGGATATGAGCTATGAGCTGTGTGTTGGATATGAGCAATGAGCTGTGTGTTGGATATGAGCTATGAGCTGTGTGTTGGATATGAGCTATGAGCTGTGTGTTGGATATGAGCTATGAGCTGTGTGTTGGATATGAGCTATGAGCTGTGTGTTGGATATGAGCTATGAGCTGTGTGTTGGATATGAGCAATGAGCTGTGTGTTGGATATGAGCAATGAGCTGTGTGTTGGATATGAGCTATGAGTTGTGTGTTGGATATGAGCAATGAGCTATGTGTTAGATATGAGCTGTGTGTTGGATATGAGCTGTGTGTTGGATATGAGCTGTGTGTTGGATATGAGCTATGTGTTGGATATGAGCTGTGTGTTGGATATGAGCTGTGTGTTGGATATGAGCTGTGAGCTGTGTGTTGGATATGAGCTATGAGCTGTGTGTTGGATATGAGCTATGAGCTGTGTGTTGGATATGAGCTGTGAGCTGTGTGTTGGATATGAGCTGTGTGTTGGATATGAGCTGTGAGCTGTGTGTTGGATATGAGCTGTGTGTTGGATATGAGCTGTGTGTTGGATATGAGCTGTGTGTTGGATATGAGCTGTGTGTTGGATATGAGCTGTGTGTTGGATATGAGCTGTGTGTTGGATATGAGCTGTGTGTTGGATATGAGCTGTGTGTTGGATATGGGATATGAGCTGTGTGTTGGATAGGAGCTATGTGTTGGATATGAGCTGTGTGTTGGATATGGGATATGAGCTGTGTGTTGGATACGAGCTGTGTGTTGGATATGAGCTGTGAGCTGTGAGTTGGATATGAGCTATGAGCTGTGAGTTGGATATGAGCTATGAGCTGTGAGTTGGATATGAGCTATGAGCTGTGTGTTGGATATGAGCTGTGTGTTGGATATGAGCTGTGAGTTGGATATGAGCTGTGTGTTGGATATGAGCTGTGAGTTGGATATGAGCTGTGTGTTGGATATGAGCTATGAGCTGTGTGTTGGATATGAGCTGTGAGTTGGATATGAGCTATGAGCTGTGTGTTGGATATGAGCTGTGTGTTGGATATGAGCTGTGAGTTAGATATGAGCTGTGAGTTGGATATGAGCTATGAGCTGTGAGTTGGATATGAGCTATGAGCTGTGAGTTGGATATAAGCTATGAGCTGTGTGTTGGATATGAGCTGTGTGTTGGATATGAGCTGTGAGTTAGATATGAGCTGTGAGTTGGATATGAGCTATGAGCTGTGAGTTGGATATGAGCTATGAGCTGTGAGTTGGATATGAGCTATGAGCTGTGTGTTGGATATGAGCTGTGTGTTGGATATGAGCTGTGAGTTGGATATGAGCTATGAGCTGTGAGTTGGATATGAGCTGTGTGTTAGATATGAGCTGTGTGTTGGATATGAGCTGTGTGTTGGATATGAGCTATGAGCTGTGAGTTGGATATGAGCTATGAGCTGTGAGTTGGATATGAGCTGTGAGTTGGATATGAGCTGTGTGTTGGATATGAGCTGTGAGTTGGATATGAGCTATGAGCTGTGTGTTGGATATGAGCTGTGTGTTGGATATGAGCTGTGAGTTGGATATGAGCTGTGTGTTGGATATGAGCTGTGTGTTGGATATGAGCTGTGAGTTGGATATGAGCTGTGAGTTGGATATGAGCTGTGTGTTGGATATGAGCTGTGAGTTGGATATGAGCTGTGAGTTGGATATGAGCTATGAGCTGTGTGTTGGATATGAGCTGTGTGTTGGATATGAGCTATGAGCTGTGTGTTGGATATGAGCTATGAGCTGTGTGTTGGACATGAGCTATGAGCTGTGTGTTGGATATGAGCTGTGTGTTGGATATGAGCTGTGAGTTGGATATGAGCTGTGAGTTGGATATGAGCTGTGTGTTGGATATGAGCTATGAGCTGTGTGTTGGATATGAGCTGTGTGTTGGATATGAGCTGTGTGTTGGATATGAGCTGTGTGTTGGATATGAGCTGTGTGTTGGATATGAGCTGTGTGTTGGATATGAGCTATGTGTTGGATATGAGCTGTGTGTTGGATATGAGCTGTGTGTTGGATATGAGCTGTGTGTTGGATATGAGCTGTGTGTTGGATATGAGCTATGAGCTGTGTGTTTGATATGAGCTGTGTGTTGGATAGAGCTGTGTGTTTGATAGCTGTGTGTTGCTATGAGCTGTGTGTTGGATATGAGCTGTGTGCTGGATATGTTGTGTTGTATATGAGCTGTGTGTTGGATATGAGCTGTGTGTTGGATAGGAGCTGTGTGTTGGATAGGAGCTGTGTGTTGGATATGAGCTGTGTGTTGGATAGGAGCTGTGTGTTGGATATGAGCTGTGTGTTGGATATGAGCTGTGTGTTGGATAGGAGCTGTGTGTTGGATATGAGCTGTGTGTTGGATATGAGCTGTGTGTTGGATATGAGCTATGAGCTGTGTGTTGGATATGAGCTGTGTGTTGGATAGGAGCTGTGTGTTGGATATGAGCTGTGTGTTGGATATGAGCTATGAGCTGTGTGTTGGATATGAGCTATGAGCTGTGTGTTGGATATGAGCTGTGTGTTGGATATGAGCTGTGTGTTGGATAGGAGCTGTGTGTTGGATATGAGCTGTGTGTTGGATATGAGCTGTGTGTTGGATATGAGCTGTGTGTTGGATATGAGCTGTGTGTTGGATATGAGCTGTGTGTTGGATATGAGCTGTGTGTTGGATATGAGCTGTGTGTTGGATATGAGCTGTGTGTTGGATATGAGCTGTGTTTTGGATATGAGCTGTGTGTTGGATATGAGCTGTGTTTTGGATATGAGCTGTGTGTTGGATATGAGCTGTGTGTTGGATATGAGCTGTGTTTTGGATATGAGCTGTGTGTTGGATATGAGCTGTGTTTTGGATATGAGCTGTGTGTTGGATATGAGCTGTGTGTTGGATATGAGCTGTGTGTTGGATATGAGCTGTGTGTTGGATATGAGCAGTTGTGGGACTTCAGGCTGTTCAGTTACTGTTTATCCTTCCTCTAACCTCTCCTAAAAAAAAAAACTTCTCAAATAAATCTATCCTCTAAATCACTGTGAAGTTGTCATTGGTATGGTCTTCCCTGTCCCCCAGCCACAGAGAAGCAGAGAGAAAAGGTTGTTCTGATGTTTAGAGTTGTTATATACACACAGAGACTATATACCGTATAGTGGTACTCTGTGTGTCAACCAGGGGGGGGGACAATAACGTTTTTTTTCTACCAGCAGCTGTGAACTTCTCTCTCTGAGGTAGAGTATATGGGCTCAGGCAGAGGGCTCGTGTAAAATATTCTCTCAGTTCTCTTATTCTCTCCCAGTTCTTCAGGATATTGACCCTTTTTCTCTCTTTCGTGGACAGAAGTGGAATAGTTCTGAAGTATTCAGGGAATGTGTGACTGTGGGGGTGAGATGTGGCCTGTCGTCATTCCGGCCTTTCTGTGCGTCTCTGTTTAGCGAGTTGGTCTACGACAGGCAGCAGGTAGTGACACTGCCTTTCCTCACTGGAAATGTGGTTGCTCTATTATATTAGAAAATAACCTGATATATTTCATTCTTCCGTTGTTTTCCTTCCAAAAAGCTCAGATCAGAGCTTTACGTCATGATGATGAAGACACCAAATATATTCTTAGTCAGAATGGGGCAGTGAGTGTCTCCAGGCTTTAGCTCAACAGGCTAACACAGTCTGGTGTTGCTCAGATGACCTGAGTTCAAAGGCAGTCTATCAAACACAAAGATAAACTTCTCACGTCTCTTCAGATCAGTCCAAGGTATGACAATAGCTTTTTAGCTACTAGTGTTACATTAGATTGGTATCATTTGCCTTCTATAGGATGCTATTGATCTGGTCTCTCCCTCTCTCCCTCTCTCCCTCTCTCCCTCTCTCTCTCTCTCTCTCTCTCTCTCTCTCTCTCTCTCTCTCTCTCTCTCTCTCTCTCTCTCTCTCTCTCTCTCTCTCTCTCTCTCCTCCCTCCCTCCCTCCCTCCCTCCCCTCCCTCCCTCCCTCCCTCCCTCCCTCCCCCCCAAGGGGCTTTATTGGCATGGGAAACATAAGTGAAGTAGATAATATACAAAAGTAAAATGAACAGTAAATATTACACATACAGAAGTTACAAAACAATAAAGTCATATTATGTCTATATACAGTGTTGTAACGATGTACAAATGGTTAAAGGACAAAATGGGAAATAAATCAACGTAAATATGGGTTGTATTTACAATGGTGTTTGTTCTTCACAGGTCACACATCTTGCTGCTGTGATGGCACACTGTGTATTTCACCCAGTAGATATGGGAGTTTATCAAAATCGGGTTTGTTGTCAAATTGTTTGTGGATCTGTGTAATCTGAGGGAAAAATGTGTCTCTAATATGGTCATAAATTGGTCAGGAAGTGCAGCTCAGTTTCCACCTCGTTTTGTGAGTAGTGAGCACATAGCCTGTCTTCTCTTGAGAGCCAGGTCTGCCTACAGTGGCCTCTCTCAATAGCAATGCTCACTGAGTCTGTACATAGTCAAAGCTTTCCTTAAGTTTTTAAGTTTAGGTCAGTCTCAGTGGTCAGGTATTCTGCCACTGTGTTCTCTCTGTTTAGGGACAAAAAGCATTCAAGTTTGCTCTGTTTTTTTGTAGATTCTTTCCAATGTGTCAAAAAAAATTATTGTTGTTTTCTCATGACTTGGTTGGGTCTAATTGTGCTGCTCTCCTGGGGCTCTGTGGGGTCTGTTTGTGTTTGTGAACAGAGTCCCAGGACCAGCTTACTTAGGGGACTCTTCTCCAGGTTCATCTCTCTGTAGGTGATGCCTTTGTTATGGAAGGTTTGGGAATCGCTTCCTTTTAGGTGGTTGTAGAATTTAACGTCTCTTTTCTGGATGTTGATAATTAGTGGGTATCGGCCTAATTCTACTCTACATGCATTATTTGATGTTTTACGTTGTACTCAGAGGATATTTTTGTAGAATTCTGCATGCAGAGTCTCAATTTGGTGTTTGTCCCATTTTGTGAAGTCTTGGTTGGTGAGCGGACCCCAGACCTCACAACCATAAAGGGCAATGGGCTCTATGACTGATTGAAGTATTTTTAGACTTTTTGATGGCATAGAATGCCCTTCTTGCCTTGTCTCTCAGATCATTCACAGCTTTGTGGAAGTTACCTGTGGCGCTGATGTTTAGGCCAGGTATGTATAGTTTTTTTGTGTGCTCTAGGGCAACAGTGTCTAGATGGAATTTGTATTTGTGGTCCTGGCGACTGGACCTTTTTTGGAACACCATTATTTTGGTCTTACTGAGATTTACTGTCAGGGCCCAGGTCTGACAGAATCTATGCAGAATATCTAGGTGCTGCTATAGGCCCTCCTTCGTTGGTGACAGAAGCACCAGATCATCAGCAAACAGCAGACATTTGACTTCAGATTCTAGTAAGGTGAGGCTGGGTGTTGCAGTCTGTTCTAGCGCCCTCGCCAATTTATTGATATGTTGAAAAGGGTGGGGCTTAAGCTGCATCCCTGTCTCACCCCACAGCCCTGTGGAAAGAAATGTGTGTGTTTTGCCTATTTTAACCTCACTCTTGTTTGCTTGTGTACATAGCAGACCCTCATGCCAAATTGAGTCAAAAGCTTGTTTGAAATAAAACAAGCATGACAATAATTTGCCTTTGTTTTGTTTCTTTGTCAATTAAGGTTTGCAGGGTGAATATGTGTTCTGTCTTACAGTAATTTGATTAAAAAAAACAATTTGACATTTTCTCAGTACATTGTTTTCACTGAGGAAAGGTACGAGTAGGTTTTCTGGGTCTCTATGTTTTTGGTTGGACAGGTTTCTCAATTTATTTCTTAGGTTTTCACATTCTTTATCAAACCATTTGTCATTGTTGTTAATTTTCTTAGGTTTTCTGCTTGAAATGTTTAGATTTGATAGGGAAGCTGAGAGGTCAAATATACTGTTTAGGTTTTCTACTGCCAAGTTTACACCTTCACTATTACAGTGGAACGTTTTACCCAGAAATTGTCTAAAAGGGATTGAATTTGTTGTTGCCTAATTGTTTTTTGGTAGGTTTCCAAACTGCATTCCTTCCATGTTCAGCATTTCTTAATGTTACTCAGTTCCTTTGGCTTTGATGCCTCATGATTGAGTATTGCTCTGTTCAAGTAGACTGTGATTTTGCTGTGATCTGATAAGGGTGTCAGTGGGCAGACTGTGAGCGCTCTGAGAGGAAGTGAAGTCACGTTAAATATCTTCACCTGTCTGTCAATAGTGAAGTCCTGGTAAATATCTTCACCTGTCTGTCAATAGTGAAGTCCTGGTAAATATCTTCACCTGTCTGTCAATAGTGAAGTCCTGGTAAATATCTTCACCTGTCTGTCAATAGTGAAGTCCGGTTAAATATCTTCTCCTGTCTGTCAATAGTGAAGTCCTGTTAAATATCTTCTCCTGTCTGTCAATAGTGAAGTCCTGTTAAATATCTTCACCTGTCTGTCAATAGTGAAGTCCTGTTAAATATCTTCACCTGTCTGTCAATAGTGAAGTCCTGTTAAATATCTTCACCTGTCTGTCAATAGTGAAGTCCTGTTAAATATCTTCACCTGTCTGTCAATAGTGAAGTCCTGTTAAATATCTTCACCTGTCTGTCAATAGTGAAGTCCTCAAATATCTTCACCTGTCTGTCAATAGTCTGAAGGTAGATATCTGTCACTGTCTGTCAATAGTGGGTCGGGCATATCTTCACCTGTCTGTCAATAGTTCCTGTTAAATATCTTCACCTGTCTGTCAATAGTGATTGAAATATCTTCACCTGTCTGTCAATCAGTGGAAGCAGCTCTGTTAAATATCTTCCCTGTCTGTCAATCAGGGTTAGTCCTGTTAAATAAACTTCCCTGTCTGTCAATATAAGTCCTGTTAAATATCTTCACCTGTCTGTCAATCACACACCACCAATAAATATCTTCACCAATCTGTCAATACCAATCCTGTTAAATATCTTCACCAATCTGTCAATAGTGAAGTCAATATCTTCTCCTGTCTGTCAATCCTGTTAAATATCTTCACCTGTCTGTCAATCAGTGAAGTCAAATATCTTCTCCTGTCTGTCAATCAAGTCCTGTTAACTTCACCAATCACACACGTCTGTCAATCAGTGAATCACACAAATATCTTCTCCTGTCTGTCAATCAAGTCCTGTTAAATATCTTCACCAGTCTGTCAATCACAACGACCAATCACATCTTCACCTGTCTGTCAATCAGTGAAGTCCGAAAATCTTCACCTGTCTGTCAATCAGTGAACCTGTCCAATCATCTTCACCTGTCTGTCAATAGTGACCAATCACACAAACCAATCTTCACCTGTGGTTCAAAAGTGAAGTCAGGTTAGTTGAACTTCCCTGTCTGTCAATAGAAGTCCTGTTAAATATCTTCACCTGTCACAAACACAAATATCTAATCCCTGTCTGTCAATAGAGCCTTGTCTTCCTATCTTCACCTTTCTGTTCAGGAACCGTTAAATATCTTTGTCTAGTTCTACCTGTTAAGGAACATGTAATGATGGGGGGTTAAATATCTTCAATATTATTTTCACCTGGGTCAATAGTGAAGTCCTGAAATATCTTCACTGTCTGTCAATAGTGAAGTCGTTTTCTTCTCCTGTCTGTTGCTAGGTAACGTTTGAATATTTCAGGTTGTGTGTGTGAAGTCCTTTTTCTTCAAAATGCAATAGTGAAGTCGTTAAATATCTTCTCCTGTCTGTCAATGTACCTGGAAGATGTTACACATCTGATATTTGACTGGAAGTTGTTCACCTGTCTGTCAAAACCCCTCCGGTAGTTTCTTCATCCTAATAGTGAAGTCCTGTTAAATCCATCTTCACCTTCTGAAATAGTGAGCCTGTTAAATATCTTCACCTGTCTGTCAATACTGAAGTCTGTTAAATTCTTCCCTGTCTGATCAAAAAGTCATTTAAATATCTTCTCTCTGCAGCAGATATCTAGTCAGCAAAATGTTCTGAACATCGAAGTCCTGTTAAATAAAATTGGAATCCTGTTAAATATCTTCTCACGTGTGTCATATAACATTTCCCAGCCCTACTCACAGGCGAAGAACTGCCACGGCTGGTAGGTCTCTCCGAAGTCAGTGGAACGTTCTAGCACCCACAGGTCTGGTCGAGGAGAGTTGGCAAACTTGATGAGGACATAGGCCACGTGGAACAGCTGCCATGGAGAAAGAAGAGGGACAAATGTGCTGTTAAAATACGTTCAAAACATTTATCTAAGTGAAACATGTCACAGGTGGGGACCAATCATCACCACCAATCACACACCACTCACACCCACCAATCACCCCACCAATCAGCATCCATCCACCCACCAATCACCACCACCAATCCACCCAGCCAGCCAGCCACCCACCCCAATCACACCCACCAATCACCCACCCAATCCAGCCAGCCACCCACCAATCACCCACCCACCCACACCACCACACACACCACCAATCCATCCAGCCACCCACCAATCCACCCAGCCAGCCAATCACCACCCACCCAGCCAATCACAGCCAGCAATCAGCCAGCCAGCCAATCCACACCAGCCAATCACCACCTACCCACCCACCCAATCGACCATCCATCCAGCCACCCAGCGACCAATCACACCCACCAATCCACACCAGCAATCCATCCACCACCAATCCACCCACCAATCAGCATCCATCCAATCACATCCACCAATCACACCACCCACCCAATCCACCACCAATCACAGCGATCCAATCCACACCACCAATCACACACCACCAATCACACCCACCCAGCCAGCCACCAATCACACCCAGGCACCACCAATCACACCAATCACAATATCCCTTTGGGGTTAATTACTGTACACATTCCAATCGGAAGTTGGTAGTGCAATTTCTGAATCCTGCCCCAGGTTATCATCCAATCACACACCACGTGATTAGCTGAGGAAGAGAGGAAGGAGAGGAGAGGAGGAAGAGAGACACAAACACACAAGAAGAGCCTTGTCTTCCTTCTCTTTTCGATGTTCAGGAACCGAGAAGAGTATCAGAGTTCTAAGAGAACAGTAATGATGGGGGGAAAATCTCAATATTATTTTTGAAGAGAAGATACTTTGACTCCAAGGAGAGTTTTTTGGGCTAAGGTAAGTTTGAAGAGGTTGTGTGTGTCAGAAATGCCAGGTAGGTTAGCTTTCTCTAAGAGAACCTGGAAGATGTTAACATCGAAGACTGGAGAGTTGTAGCTCCAAACCCTCCGGTAGTTTCCATCCTAGAGAAGATCTTCATTTTGAAATAGTGAGGAGACGTGTTTTCAGACTTCTATTCCCATGGGAAAAACTCATTTTCTCTCGAGCAGCAGATATCTAGTCAGCAAAATGTTCTGAAGAGAAGAAAATAAAAGAGGAATCGAGAACAGGTGCATATAAATTTCCCAGCCCTACTCACAGGCGAAGAACTGCCACGGCTGGTAGGTCTCTCCGAAGTCAGTGGAAGTTCTAGCACCCACAGGTCTGGAGAGGAGAGTTGAAACTTGATGAGGACATAGGCCAGTGGAACAGAGGAGATGATCGGGATGGCTGTTGAAAATACATTTACTGAGGCAGGGGGAGAGAGAGGGATTGGGAAGGAAAGAATCCATCCACAAACCCACCCAGAGATCCACCAAAAGAGGAAGGCAGGGAAGGAGGTGACTCCGTCTCACACACGCCCAGGTCAGGACGCCACAGGCCAAAGGGAGCTTACAGTCTGGACAGTCCGATCTCAAGGGAAGATAGAGGAAGAGAGAGATCCTCAGGGAGAGAGTGACCCCAGACGATCAAAGCATGCCCAGGTCAGAGCAACATGACCACAGGGCAAAGTCACAGTGTGTTCTCAGATACAGGGAGACAGGGAGACTGTCTCCCATCCACCAGTCATCATCACCACCCACCCACCCATCCATGCCAACCCATCATCCACAGAATCCATCCACCCATCCATCCACCCAGAGATCCATCCATCCACCCAGCCAGCCACAAGACTACACTCAATATCCCTTTGGAGAGACAGGCTGACAGTTCCTGAGAATAAGTCTAAGAGGTTATCAAGACTACCAGACAGGAGAGACAGGCTGACAGTCTCCTGAGAATAAGGGGAGGGAGGAGATACAAGACTACCAGACAGGAGAGACAGGCTGACAGTCTCCTGAGAATAAGTCTATAGAGACAAGACTACCAGACAGGAGAGACAGGCTGACAGTCTCCTGAGAATAAGTCTATAGAGACAAGACTACCAGACAGGAGAGACAGGCTGACAGTCTCCTGAGAATAAGTCTATAGAGACAAGACTACCAGACAGGAGAGACAGGCTGACAGTCTCCTGAGAATACGTCTATAGAGACAAGACTACCAGACAGGAGAGACAGGCTGACAGTCTCAGAGAATAAGTGCTATAGATACAAGACTACCAGACAGGAGAGACAGGCTGACAGTCTCCTGAGAATAAGTCTATAGAGACAAGACTACCAGACAGGAGAGACAGGCTGACAGTCTCCTGAGAATAAGTCTATAGAGACAAGACTACCAGACAGGAGAGACAGGCTGACAGTCTCCTGAGAATAAGTCTATAGAGACAAGACTACCAGACAGGAGAGACAGGCTGACAGTCTCCTGAGAATAAGTCTATAGATACAAGACTACCAGACAGGAGAGACAGGCTGACAGTCTCCTGAGAATAAGTCTATAGAGACAAGACTACCAGACAGGAGAGACAGGCTGACAGTCTCCTGAGAATAAGTCTATAGAGACAAGACTACCAGACAGGAGAGACAGGCTGACAGTCTCCTGAGAATAAGTCTATAGATACAAGACTACCAGACAGGAGAGACAGGCTGACAGTCTCCTGGGAATAAGTCTAGAACATACCACTGCTTCTCGAAGACGCTCTCTCAAACTCAAATTCAAAAAGGCTTCATTAGCATGGAAAGTGTTCCATTTACTTCCTGGTAATTTAGCAGACTCTTATCCAGAGAGCGTCACGCCCTGATCTGTTTCACCTGTCTTTGTGATTGTCTCCATCCACTCCCAGGTGTGGTCCTGTTCTCCCCTTTAGTCCCCGGTGTATTTATCCCTGTGTTTCCTGTCTCTCTGTGCCAGTGTATTTATCCCTGTGTTTCCTGTCTCTCTGAGCCAGTGTATTTATCCCTGTGTTTCCTGTCTCTCTGTACCAGTGTATTTATCCCTGTGTTTCCTGTCTCTCTGTACCAGTGTATTTATCCCTGTGTTTCCTGTCTCTCTGTACCAGTGTATTTATCCCTGTGTTTCCTGTCTCTCTGTACCAGTGTATTTATCCCTGTGTTTCCTGTCTCTCTGTACCAGTGTATTTATCCCTGTGTTTCCTGTCTCTCTGTACCAGTGTATTTATCCCTGTGTTTCCTGTCTCTCTGTACCAGTGTATTTATCCCTGTGTTTCCTGTCTCTCTGTACCAGTGTATTTATCCCTGTGTTTCCTGTCTCTCTGTACCAGTGTATTTATCCCTGTGTTTCCTGTCTCTCTGTACCAGTGTATTTATCCCTGTGTTTCCTGTCTCTCTGTACCAGTGTATTTATCCCTGTGTTTCCTGTCTCTCTGTACCAGTGTATTTATCCCTGTGTTTCCTGTCTCTCTATACCAGTGTATTTATCCCTGTGTTTCCTGTCTCTCTGTACCAGTGTATTTATCCCTGTGTTTCCTGTCTCTTATCCCAGTGTATATATCCCTGTGTTTCCTGTCTCTCTGTACCAGTGTATTTATCCCTGTGTTTTTTTCCTGTCTCTCTGTACCAGTGTATTTATCCCTGTGTTTCCTGTCTCTCTGATACCAGCCTGCCTATTTATCCCTGTGTTTCCCCTGTCTCTCTATACCAGTGTATTTATCCCTGTGTTTCCTGTCTCTCCTATCCCCTGTATTTATCCCTGTGTTTCCTGTCTGCTCTGTCCTGACCAGTGTATTTATCCCTGTGTTTCCTGACCTCTCCTGCCTATCCCCAGGTGTATTTGTCCCTGTGTTTCCTGTCTCTCTGTGCCAGTGTATTTATCCCTGTGTTTTTTCCTAGCCCTCCTGGTTTTGACACTTGCCTGTCCTGGCGCCGAACCCGCCTGCCTGACCACTCTGCCTGTCCTGACCTCGAGCCTGCCTATCCCCTGGTACTATCCTGACCTCGAGCCTGCCTATCCCCTGGTACTGTCCTGACCTCGAGCCTGCCTGTCCCCTGGTACTGTCCTGACCTCGAGCTTCCTATCCCTTGGTACTGTCCTGATCTCGAGCCTGCCTATCCCCTGGTACTGTCCTGACCACTCTGCCTGTCCTGACCTCGAGCCTGCCTATCCCCTGGTACTGTCCTGACCTCGAGCCTGCCTATCCCCTGGTACTGTCCTGACCTCGAGCCTGCCTATCCCCTGGTACTGTCCTGACCTCGAGCCTGCCTATCCCCTGGTACTGTCCTGACCTCGAGCCTGCCTGTCCCCTGGTACTGTCCTGACCTCGAGCCTGCCTATCCCCTGGTACTGTCCTGACCTCGAGCCTGCCTATCCCCTGGTACTGTCCTGACCTCGAGCCTGCCTATCCCCTGGTACTGTCCTGACCTCGAGCCTGCCTATCCCCTGGTACTGTCCTGACCTCGAGCCTGCCTATCCCCTGGTACTGTCCCTGATCTCGAGCCTGCCTATCCCCTGGTACTGTCCCTGATCTCGAGCCTGCCTATCCTCTGGTACTGTCCTGACCTCGAGCCTGCCTATCCCCTGGTACTGTCCTGACCTCGAGCCTGCCTATCCCCTGGTACTGTCCCTGATCTCGAGCCTGCCTATCCCCTGGTACTGTCCCTGATCTCGAGCCTGCCTATCCTCTGGTACTGTCCTGACCTCGAGCCTGCCTATCCCCTGGTACTGTCCTGACCTCGAGCCTGCCTATCCCCTGGTACTGTCCTGAGCACGAGCTTCCTATCCCCTGGTACTGTCCTGACCTCGAGCTTCCTATCCCCTGGTACTGTCCTGACCACTCTGCCTGTCCTGACCTCGAGCCTGCCTATCCCCTGGTACTGTCCTGACCTCGAGACTGCCTATCCCCTGGTACTGTTTGGACTCTGACCTGGTTTAGGAACTCTCCTGTCCCCGACCTGCCTTTTGCCTCCTCAGTTTTGGTATAATAAATATCAGAGCTCTGCCTTCTTTGTCTGCATTAGGGTCTCACCTTGTGCCCTTATGGAGAGACTTACAGTAGTGAGTCATTTAGCAGACATAGATATCCTATCCTCTCCTCCCCTCCCCTCATCTCTCCTCCACCCCTCCTCTCCCCTCCCCTCTTCTCTCCTCCTCCCCTCTCCGCCTCTCCTCCCCTCTCCGCCTCTCCTCCCCGCCTCTCCTCCCCTCTCCTCTCCTCTCCTCCCCTCCGCCTCTTCTCCCCTCTCCGCCTCTCCTCTCCTCTCCGCCTCTCCTCTCCTCCCCTATCCGCCTCTCCTCTCCTCCCCTATCCGCCTCTCCTCTCCTCCCCTCTCCGCCTCTCCTCCCCTCTCCGCCTCTCCGCCTCTTCTCCCCTCTCCGCCTCTCCTCTCCGCCTCGCCTCTCCTCCCCTCTCTGCCTCTCCTCTCCACCTCTCCTCTCCTCTCCTCTCCTACCCTCTCGGCCTCTCCCTCCCTCTCCGCCTCTCCCCTCCTCTCCTCTCCTCTCCTCCCCTCTCCTCTCCTCCCCTCTCTCTCCGCCTCCCTCTCTCCTCTCCCTCTCCGCCTCTCCTCTCCCCTCTCCGCCTCTCCTCTCCTCCCTCCTCCCTCCTCTCCCTCCTCACCTCTCCTCCCCTCTCCGCCTCTCCTCTCCTCCCCTCTCTCTCCTCTCCTCCCTCTCCTCTCCTCTCCTCTCCTCCCTCCCTCTCCCTCCCTCTCCGCCTCTCCCTCCTCTCCTCCCTCTCCTCCCCTCTCCTCTCTTCCCCGCCTCTCCTCCCCTCTCCCCTCCTCCTCACCTCTCCTCCCCTCTCCAACTCTCCTCCCCCTCCTCTCCTCTCCTCCTCCCTCCCTCCCCTCTCCGCCTCTCCTCTCCTCTCCTCTCCCCCCTGTCCTCTCCTCCCTGCCTCCTCTCCAACTCCCCCTCTCCGCCTCCCCTCCCCTCTCTCCTCTCCTCTCCTCCCTCTCCCACCTGTCCTCCCGCTCCTCCCCTCCCCTCTCTCCTCTCCTCTCCTCTCCTATGCCTCTCCTCTCCTCCCCTCTCCCCTCTCCTCTCCTCCCTCCCGCCTCTCCTCCCCTCTCCTCTCCTCTCTCCCAACTCTCCTCCCCTCTCCACCTCTCCGCCTCTCCTCTCCTCCCCTCTCCCACCTGTCCTACCCGCTGTCCTCCCCTCTCCGCCTCTCCTCTCCTCTCCGCCTCTCCTCTCCTCCCCTCTCCGCCTCTCCTCTCCTCCCCTCTCCGCCTCTCCTCTCCTCCCCTCTCCGCCTCTCCTCTCCGCCTCTCCTCTCCTCCCCTCTCCGCCTCTCCTCTCCTCTCCGCCTCTCCTCTCCTCCCCTCTCCGCCTCTCCTCCCCTCCTCTCCTCTCCTCTCCTCTCCTCCCCTCTCCGCCTCTCCTCTCCTCCCCTCTCCGCCTCTCCTCCCCTCTCCGCCTCTCCTCCCTCCGCCTCTTCTCTC
>NC_060182.1:4857149-4867149 GCF_021184085.1 Oncorhynchus gorbuscha | reverse complement strand
CCAATGACATGTTGTCTACAGTTACATACCACGATAGAACCTGTCCCTGGGGTTCTAGAGTTCCTGTTACTTATTCCTGTCCCTGGGGTTCTAGAGGGGTTCCTGTCCCTGGGGTTGTAGAGTTCCTATCATTGAAGGGGTTCTATCACCACTAGCATCATGCACTCCAATGACATGAAGTTCTGACAGGGAAATATTATGGTATTTTCAAATATAATGGCATGTTTCCCTCCAGATGACAGGCCCAGTCTCTCCACAGGAAGACAGGGTTTCCCTCCAGATGACAGGCCCAGTCTCTCCACAGGAAGACAGGGTTTCCCTCCAGATGACAGGCCCAGTCTCTCCACAGGAAGACAGGTTTTCCCTCCAGATGACAGGCCCAGTCTCTCCACAGGAAGACAGGTTTTCCCTCCAGATGACAGGCCCAGTTTCTCCACAGGAAGACAGGTTTTCCCTCCAGATGACAGGCCCAGTCTCTCCACAGGAAGACAGGTTTTCCCTCCAGATGACAGGCCCAGTCTCTCCACAGGAAGACAGGTTTTCCCTCCAGATGACAGGCCCAGTTTCTCCACAGGAAGACAGGTTTTCCCTCCAGATGACAGGCCCAGTTTCTCCACAGGAAGACAGGTTTTCCCTCCAGATGACAGGCCCAGTCTCTCCACAGGAAGACAGGTTTTCCCTCCAGATGACAGGCCCAGTCTCTCCACAGGAAGGAATATTGAATACATAAGGAGAGGCATGCTGGCATGTCGGGTCTTGCCTCTCTCTGGGGCCCGGGAACAGGGGAACAGGAGAGGAAACAATGGAACAAGGCTTAGTGGAAGTAGTGAAGAGGCCTTCAGCGAGGGGGAAGGGTATGAGGAACATGGGGCCACTGTGGAAAGATGACGGTCGTTGGGCAGGTAGTCTTCTTGTTGCTTTAGTCTCAGCTAAGCCCCAGCTACTGTAGGTGTCCATCTGTCTTTACACTCGTATGTCTGTCTATCTACAGTACCTGTGTGTGTGTGTGTGTGTGTGTGTGTGTGTGTGTGTGTGTGTGTGTGTGTGTGTGTGTGTGTGTGTGTGTGTGTGTGTGTGTGTGTGTGTGTGTGTGTGTGTGTGTGTGTGTGTGTGTGTGTGTGTGTGTGTGTGTGTGTGTGTGTGTGTGTGTGTGTGTGTGTGTGTGTGTGTGTGTGAGTATAGACAGGTGCCATGTCCTAATCCAAACTGCACAGGATCTCTGACCGTAACTAAACACACCAGGGAAGAGACGTGGGTACAGTTGCTGCTCATCGTCACACAATTCTGGAATCCTTTTCACAAGCTCTGATATACGGAACTCCAGCTCTGATATACGGAACTCCAGCTCTGATATACGGAACTCCAGCTCTGATATACGGAACTCCAGCTCTGATATACGGAACTCCAGCTCTGATATACGGAACTCCAGCTCTGATATACGGAACTCCAGCTCTGATATACGGAACTCCAGCTCTGATATACGGAACTCCAGCTCTGATATACGGAACTCCAGCTCTGATATACGGAACTCCAGCTCTGATATACGGAACTCCAGCTCTGATATACGGAACTCCAGCTCTGATATACGGAACTCCAGCTCTGATATACGGAACTCCAGCTCTGATATACGGAACTCCAGCTCTGATATACGGAACTCAATCCCTGATATACGGAACTCCAGCTCTGAAGCTGTCTGTTTACTTAAATTCCCTAGTGGTTAGAGTGTTGACCTAGTGGTTACCTAGTGGTTAGAGTGTTGACCTAGTGGTTACCTAGTGGTTAGAGTGTTGACCTAGTGGTTACCTAGTGGTTAGAGTGTTGACCTAGTGGTTAGAGTGTTGGCCTAGTGGCTAGAGTAGTTACCTAGTGGTTACCTAGTGGTTAGAGTGTTGGCCTAGTGGTTAGAGTGTTGACCTAGTGGTTACCTAGTGGTTAGAGTGTTGACCTAGTGGTCACCTAGTGGTTAGTGTTGACCTAGTGGTTAGAGTGTTGGCCTAGTGGTTAGAGTGTTGGCCTAGTGGTTACCTAGTGGTTACCTAGTGGTTACCTAGTAGTTAGAGTTTTGGCCTAGTGGTTACCTAGTAGTTAGAGTTTTGGTCTAGTGGTTAGAGTGTTGGCCTAGTGGTTACCTAGTGGTTAGAGTGTTGGCCTAGTGGTTACCTAGTGGTTAGAGTGTTGGCCTAGTGGTTAGAGTGTTGGCCTAGTGGTTACCTAGTGGTTACCTAGTGGTTACCTAGTAGTTAGAGTTTTGGCCTAGTGGTTACCTAGTGGTTAGAGTGTTGGTCTAGTGGTTAGAGTGTTGACCTAGTGGTTACCTAGTGGTTAGAGTGTTGGCCTAGTGGCTAGAGTAGTTACCTAGTGGTTACCTAGTGGTTAGAGTGTTGGCCTAGTGGTTAGAGTGTTGGCCTAGTGGTTAGAGTGGTTACCTAGTGGTTAGAGTGTTGACCTAGTGGTCACCTAGTGGTTAGAGTGTTGACCTAGTGGTTAGAGTGTTGACCTAGTGGTTACCTAGTGGTTAGAGTGTTGACCTAGTGGTTAGAGTGTTGACCTAGTGGTTACCTAGTGGTTAGAGTGTTGACCTAGTGGTTACCTAGTGGTTAGAGTGTTGGCCTAGTCGTTACCTAGTGGTTAGAGTGTTGGCCTAGTGGTTAGAGTTTTGGCCTAGTGGTTACCTAGTGGTTAGAGTGTTGGCCTAGTGGTTAGAGTTTTGGCCTAGTGGTTACCTAGTGGTTAGAGTGTTGGCCTAGTGGTTAGAGTGTTGGTCTAGTGGTTAGAGTGTTGGCCAAATGGTTAGAGTGTTGACCTAGTGGTTACCTAGTGGTTAGAGTGTTGGCCTAGTGGCTAGAGTGTTGACCTAGTGGTTAGAGTGTTGGCCTAGTGGTTAGAGTGTTGGCCTAGTGGTTAGAGTGTTGGCCTAGTGGCTAGAGTGTTGGCCTAGTGGCTAGAGTAGTTACCTAGTGGTTAGAGTGTTGGCCTAGTGGTTAGAGTGTTGGCCTAGTGGTTAGAGTGTTGGCCTAGTGGTTAGAGTGTTGGCCTAGTGGCTAGAGTGTTGGCCTAGTGGCTAGAGTAGTTACCTAGTGGTTAGAGTGTTGGCCTAGTGGTTAGAGTGTTGACCTAGTGGTTAGAGTGTTGACCTAGTGGTTAGAGTGTTGGCCTAGTGGTTAGAGTGTTGGCCTAGTGGTTAGAGTGTTGGCCTAGTGGTTAGAGTGTTGGCCTAGTGGTTAGAGTGTTGGCCTAGTGGTTACCTAGTGGTTAGAGTGTTGGCCTAGCGGTTAGAGTGTTGGCCTAGTGGCTAGAGTAGTTACCTAGTGGTTAGAGTGTTGGCCTAGTGGTTAGAGTGTTGACCTAGTGGTTAGAGTGTTGGCCTAGTGGTTAGAGTGTTGGCCTAGTGGTTAGAGTGTTGGCCTAGTGGTTAGAGTGTTGACCTAGTGGTTAGAGTGTTGACCTAGTGGTTAGAGTGTTGGCCTAGTGGTTAGAGTGTTGACCTAGTGGTTAGAGTGTTGACCTAGTGGTTAGAGTGTTGACCTAGTGGTTAGAGTGTTGGCCTAGTGGTTAGAGTGTTGACCTAGTGGTTAGAGTGTTGGCCTAGTGGTTAGAGTGTTGGCCTAGTGGTTAGAGTGTTGACCTAGTGGTTAGAGTGTTGGCCTAGTGGTTAGAGTGTTGACCTAGTGGTTAGAGTGTTGACCTAGTGGTTAGAGTGTTGACCTAGTGGTTAGAGTGTTGGCCTAGTGGTTAGAGTGTTGACCTAGTGGTTAGAGTGTTGGCCTAGTGGTTAGAGTGTTGACCTAGTGGTTAGAGTGTTGGCCTAGTGGTTAGAGTGTTGACCTAGTGGTTAGAGTGTTGACCTAGTGGTTAGAGTGTTGACCTAGTGGTTAGAGTGTTGACCTAGTGGTTAGAGTGTTGGCCTAGTGGTTAGAGTGTTGGCCTAGTGGTTAGAGTGTTGGCCTAGTGGTTAGAGTGTTGGCCTAGTGGCTAGAGTGTTGGCCTAGTGGCTAGAGTAGTTACCTAGTGGTTAGAGTGTTGGCCTAGTGGTTAGAGTGTTGACCTAGTGGTTAGAGTGTTGACCTAGTGGTTAGAGTGTTGACCTAGTGGTTAGAGTGTTGACCTAGTGGTTAGAGTGTTGGCCTAGTGGTTAGAGTGTTGGCCTAGTGGTTAGAGTGTTGGCCTAGTGGTTAGAGTGTTGGCCTAGTGGTTAGAGTGTTGGCCTAGTGGCTAGAGTGTTGGCCTAGTGGCTAGAGTAGTTACCTAGTGGTTAGAGTGTTGGCCTAGTGGTTAGAGTGTTGACCTAGTGGTTAGAGTGTTGACCTAGTGGTTAGAGTGTTGACCTAGTGGTTAGAGTGTTGACCTAGTGGCTAGAGTGTTGAACCTAAAATTTGTCGTTCTGCCCCTGAACAAGGCAGTTAACCCACTTTTCCCTGGTAGGCCGTCATTGTAGATAAGAATTTGTTCTTAACTGACTTAAATAAACACTAACAGTTTATAGAGAGTCCCCTTAACCCCTCAACCCTCAATAACTCAACCCACAACTCAACACTCATATATATATATAATCGTGTTTCATTTCCTGAGGAGGCTGTAAGAAAGGATTGGAATCTGAGGTATTTGAGGGGGAGAAGAGGGGCCAAGAGCCCTGAGGAGGGGGGGGTGGACCCACTGGTTGCCCTCTAGGTTACAGAGAGCTGGTAGTCCCATCCACCAAAACTACCAGGTGTGAAACAGGGAAGGGAACTCAGGGGATATGCTAATTTGGTACAGAGCAGACGTAACTCACTCTATTAAATGAGTAAAAACAGGAATATTTTACATTTTGCAAGAAATTCAAAAGGAAATGATCTCAACAGAGAAAAATGTCCTCCTGTGTGCTACCTATATCCCCCCACTAGAATCCCCATATTTTAATGAAGACAGCTTCTACATCCTAGAGGGAGAAATCAATCATTTCCAGGCCCAGGGACATGTACTAGTCTGTGGCAACCTAAATGCCAGAACTGGACAAGAACCTGACACCCTCAGCACACAGGGGGACAAACACCTGCCTGGAGGTGACAGCATTTCCTCCCACATAGGCACAACTATGACAACATAACCAACAAAAATGGGTCACATTTCTTGTCATGTGGGTTCTCGTTGTTCGTGCTTGGGATTATTGTATTTGTTCCTTGTTTCGTTGTAAATTTTGGATGATTACTCAGAACTGTGTCCTGCCCCTGACTCGGCATATTGCATTTGACCAACGTCCTCACAATTATAAAATCCATGTACAATTGCAACAAACACATTCAACTGCAAAAAACACATTAATTTCTTTCCACGGTGCTGTGGGGTGAGACAGGGATGCAGCTTAAGCCCCACCCTCTTCAACAAATATATATCAATGAATTGGAGAGGCCACTAGAACAGTCTGCAGCACCCGGCCTCACCCTACTAGAATCTGAAGTCAAATGTCTACTGTTAGCTGATGATCAGATGACCTGTCCTCCACAGTCACCCCGATCTCGACCAAACTGAGATGGTTTGGAATGAGTTAGACCCCAGAGTGAAGGAAAAGCAGCCAACAAGTGCTCAGCATGTGTGGGAACTCCTTCAAGACTGTTGGAAAAGCATTCCTCATGAAGCTGGTTGAGAGAATGCCAAGAATGTACAAAGCTGTCATCAAGGCAAAGTATGGCTACTTTTTTGGTTACTACATGATTCCATATGTGTTATTTCATAGTGTTGACGACTTCACAATTATTATACAATGTAATGTGTGTGTGTGTGTGTGTGTGTGTGTGTGTGTGTGTGTGTGTGTGTGTGTGTGTGTGTGTGTGTGTGTGTGTGTGTGTGTGTGTGTGTGTGTGTGTGTGTGTGTGTGTGTGTGTGTGTGTGTGTGTGTGTGTGTGTGTGTGAGAGAGAGAGAAACAGAGAGAGAGAGAGAGAGACAGAGAGAGAGAGACAGAGAGAGAGAGAGAGACAGAGAGAGAGTAATTACAGGGCCCTGTGTAAGCTATGATTATAAAAGTACCTTGCAAACAGAACAGATGTGAGGTCTAGAGGTATGGGAGGGTGGGATTGGAAGAGAAAGAGGGATTTACAAGATCCAGGAGGAATCACCCTCATGTCTTAAAATGTTCCCGTCACCTGGAGCCTCCCTGGGAGAAGGCTTCCGGCCTAGCAGATCCCTTCACCACCCTCATTCCTTACCTCCCAGTCTGCTCTACTTCCTCCTTCATTAGACCTCCCAGTCTGTTCTACTTCCTCCTTCATTAGACCTCCCAGTCTGTTCTACTTCCTCCTTCATTAGACCTCCCAGTCTGCTCTACTTCCTCCTTCATTAGACCTCCCAGTCTGCTCTACTTCCTCCTTCATTAGACCTCCCAGTCTGCTCTACTTCCTCCTTCATTCGACCTCCCAGTCTGTTCTACTTCCTCCTTCATTAGACCTCCCAGTCTGCTCTACTTCCTCCTTCATTAGACCTCCCAGTCTGTTCTACTTCCTCCGTCATTACATTTACATTACATTTAAGTCATCATTAGACCTCCCAGTCTGTTCTACTTCCTCCGTCATTAGACCTCCCAGTCTGTTCTACTTCCTCCTTCATTAGACCTCCCAGTCTGTTCTACTTCCTCCTTCATTAGACCTCCCAGTCTGTTCTACTTCCTCCTTCATTAGACCTCCCAGTCTGCTCTACTTCCTCCTTCATTCGACCTCCCAGTCTGTTCTACTTCCTCCTTCATTAGACCTCCCAGTCTGCTCTACTTCCTCCTTCATTAGACCTCCCAGTCTGTTCTACTTCCTCCGTCATTAGACCTCCCAGTCTGTTCTACTTCCTCCTTCATTCGACCTCCCAGTCTGCTCTACTTCCTCCTTCATTAGACCTCCCAGTCTGCTCTACTTCCTCCTTCATTAGACCTCACAGTCTGCTCTACTTCCTCCTTCATTAGACCTCCCAGTCTGTTCTACTTCCTCCGTCATTAGACCTCCCAGTCTGTTCTACTTCCTCCGTCATTAGACCTCCCAGTCTGTTCTACTTCCTCCTTCATTAGACCTCCCAGTCTGTTCTACTTCCTCCTTCATTTGACCTCCCAGTCTGTTCTACTTCCTCCTTCATTAGACCTCCCAGTCTGCTCTACTTCCTCCTTCATTAGACCTCCCAGTCTGCTCTACTTCCTCCTTCATTAGACCTCCCAGTCTGCTCTACTTCCTCCTTCATTAGACCTCCCAGTCTGCTCTACTTCCTCCTTCATTAGACCTCCCAGTCTCCTCTACTTCCTCCTTCATTAGACCTCCCAGTCTGCTCTACTTCCTCCTTCATTAGACCTCCCAGTCTGCTCTACTTCCTCCTTCATTAGACCTCCCAGTATGTTCTACTTCCTCCTTCATTAGACCTCCCAGTCTGCTCTACTTCCTCCTTCATTAGACCTCCCAGTCTGCTCTACTTCCTCCTTCATTAGACCTCCCAGTCTCCTCTACTTCCTCCTTCATTAGACCTCCCAGTCTGCTCTACTTCCTCCTTCATTAGACCTCCCAGTCTGCTCTACTTCCTCCTTCATTAGACCTCCCAGTATGTTCTACTTCCTCCTTCATTAGACCTCCCAGTCTGCTCTACTTCCTCCTTCATTAGACCTCCCAGTCTGCTCTACTTCCTCCTTCATTAGACCTCCCAGTCTGCTCTACTTCCTCCTTCATTAGACCTCCCAGTCTGTTCTACTTCCTCCTTCATTAGACCTCACAGTCTGCTCTACTTCCTCCTTCATTAGACCTCCCAGTCTGCTCTACTTCCTCCTTCATTAGACCTCCCAGTCTCCTCTACTTCCTCCTTCATTAGACCTCCCAGTCTGCTCTACTTCCTCCATCATTAGACCTCTCAGTCTGCTCTACTTCCTCCTTCATTAGACCTCCCAGTCTGTTCTACTTCCTCCTTCATTAGACCTCCCAGTCTGTTCTACTTCCTCCTTCATTAGACCTCCCAGTCTGTTCTACTTCCTCCTTCATTAGGCCTCCCAGTCTGTTCTACTTCCTCATTCCTTACCTCCCAGTCTGCTCTACTTCCTCATTCCTTACCTCCCAGTCTGCTCTACTTCCTCCATCATTAGACCTCCCAGTCTGCTCTACTTCCTCCTTCATTTGACCTCCCAGTCTGTTCTACTTCCTCCTTCATTAGACCTCCCAGTCTGTTCTACTTCCTCCTTCATTAGACCTCCCAGTCTGCTCTACTTCCTCCTTCATTAGACATCCCAGTCTGCTCTACTTCCTCATTCCTTACCTCCCAGTCTGCTCTACTTCCTCCATCATTAGACCTCCCAGTCTGCTCTACTTCCTCCTTCATTAGACCTCCCAGTCTGCTCTACTTCCTCCTTCATTAGACCTCCCAGTCTGCTCTACTTCCTCCTTCATTAGACCTCCCAGTCTGCTCTACTTCCTCCTTCATTAGACCTCCCAGTCTATTCTACTTCCTCCTTCATTAGACCTCCCAGTCTGCTCTACTTCCTCCTTCATTAGACCTCCCAGTCTGCTCTACTTCCTCCTTCATTAGACTTCCCAGTCTGTTCTACTTCCTCCTTCATTAGACCTCCCAGTCTGCTCTACTTCCTCCTTCATTAGACCTCCCAGTCTGCTCTACTTTCTCCTTCATTAGACCTCCCAGTCTATTCTACTTCCTCCTTCATTAGACCTCCCAGTCTGCTCTACTTCCTCCTTCATTAGACCTCCCAGTCTGCTCTACTTCCTCCTTCATTAGACCTCCCAGTCTGTTCTACTTCCTCCTTCATTACACCTCCCAGTCTGCTCTACTTCCTCCTTCATTAGACCTCCCAGTCTGCTCTACTTCCTCCTTCATTAGACCTCCCAGTCTCCTCTCCTCTCCTCTCCTCTCCTCTCCTCTCCTCTCCTCTCCTCTCCTCTCCTCTCCTCTCCTCTCCTCTCCTCTCCTCTCTCTCTCTCCTCTCCTCTCCTCTCCTCAGTACAACACCTTAACATTTCTCTCCTCTCCTCTCCTCTCCTCTCCTCTCCTCAGTACAACACCTTAACATTTCTCTCCTCTCCTCTCCTCTCCTCTCCTCTCCTCTCCTCTCCTCTCCTCTCCTCTCCTCTCCTCTCCTCTCCTCTCCTCTCCTCTCCTCTCCTCTCTCCTCAATACAACACCTTAACATTTCTCTCCTCTCCTCTCCTCTCCTCTCCTCTCCTCTCCTCTCCTCTCCTCTCCTCTCCTCTCCTCTCCTCTCCTCTCCTCTCCTCAGTACAACACCTTAACATTTCTCTCCTCTCCTCTCCTCTCCTCTCCTCTCCTCTCCTCTCCTCTCCTCTCCTCTCCTCTCTCTCCTCTCCTCTCCTCTCCTCTCCCTCTCTCTCCTCTCCTCTCCTCTCCTCTCCTCAGTACAACACCTTAACATTCCTCTCCTCTCCTCTCCTCTCCTCTCCTCTCCTCTCCTCTCCTCTCCTCTCCTCTCCTCTCCTCTCCTCTCCTCTCCTCTCCTCTCCTCTCCTCTCCTCTCCTCTCCTCTCAGTACAACACCTTAACATTCCTCTCCTCTCCTCTCCTCTCCTCTCCTCTCCTCTCCTCTCCTCTCCTCTCCTCTCCTCTCCTCTCCTCTCCTCTCCTCTCCTCTCCTCTCCTCTCCTCTCCTCTCCTCTCAGTACAACACCTTAACATTCCTCTCCTCTCCTCTCCTCTCCTCAGTACACCTTAACATTTATCTCCTCTCGTCCTCTTTACAAAACATTACCTTACATCTTACCCACTCAGCTCTTGGATTTGACCTCCTACCACAGGGAGAAATCCTCTGGTTATGATACAATTCACTCAACTCAAGGATTTTTCTCCTACACAGAGAGACGAATGACCATGAACTGTACTGTACTGTATTCAACAGGCATGAATCTCACTGCTCACTAATTGGAAAGAGGAGACAAATCCTTGCAAGGACTCTACACACTATAAAACCATGAAACATGTTAATAACCTAAACGGCAGTGTTTCAAATTGAAAGATTAAGCATTTAGATTGGGCAATACGTATTCT
>NC_060182.1:4837149-4852149 GCF_021184085.1 Oncorhynchus gorbuscha | reverse complement strand
ACCAGACAGCCGGAGAGAGAGGGACCAGAGACCAGACAGTCAGAGAGAGAGGGGCCAGAGAACAGACAGCCAGAGAGAGAGAGGGGCCAGAGACCAGACAGCCAGAGAGAGAGAGAGGGGGGCCAGAGACCAGACAGCCAGAGAGAGAGAGAGGGGCCAGAGACCAGACAGCCAGAGAGAGAGAGGGGCCAGAGAACCAGACAGCCGGAGAGAGAGAGGGGCCAGAGAACCAGACAGCCAGAGAGAGAGAGGGGCCAGAGAACCAGACAGCCGGAGAGAGAGAGGGGCCAGAGAACCAGACAGTCAGAGAGAGAGAGGGGCCAGAGACCAGACAGCCGGAGAGAGAGAGGGGCCAGAGAACCAGACAGCCAGAGAGAGAGAGAGAGAGAGAGAGAGAGAGAGAGGGGCCAGAGACCAGACAGCCGGAGAGAGAGAGGGGCCAGAGACCAGACAGCCAGAGAGAGAGGGGCCAGAGACCAGACAGCCGGAGAGAGAGAGGGGCCAGAGAACCAGACAGTCAGAGAGAGAGAGAGAGAGAGAGAGAGAGAGAGAGAGAGAGAGAGGGGCCAGAGACCAGACAGCCGGACAGAGAGGGGCCAGAGACCAGACAGCCAGAGAGAGAGAGGGGCCAGAGACCAGACAGTCAGAGAGAGAGGTGCCAGAGACCAAACAGCCGGAGAGAGAGGGACCAGAGAACCAGACAGCCGGAGAATGATCCAGAGACCAGACAGTAGAGACAGTAATGATCCAGACAGCCAGACCAGACCAGACTAGTAGATACAGTAGGGATCCAGAACCAGAGAGAGAGGGGCCAGACCAGACTAGTAGATACAGTAATGATCCACAACCAGACCAGACCAGACTAGTAGAGAGAGAGAGAGACAGAGAGATACCAGACAGCCGGAGAGCCAGATCCAGAACCAGACCAGACCAGACCAGAGTAGATACAGTAATGATCCAGAACCAGACCAGACCAGACTAGTAGAGAGTAATGATCCACAGAGAGACCAGACCAGACTAGTAGATACAGTAATGATCCACAACCAGACCAGACCAGACTAGTAGATACAGTAATGATCCACAACCAGACCAGACCAGACTAGTAGATACAGTAATGATCCACAACCAGACCAGACCAGACTAGTAGATACAGTAGAGAACCAGACAGCCGGAGACCAGAGAACCAGACTAGTAGAGAGAGTAAGATCCACAACCAGACCAGACCAGACAGCCAGAGACAGTAATGATCCCAGAGAACCAGACAGAGATAGAAAGGGGCCATTAAATGATATCCTCCCGTCTCTCTGGAATGTATAAAGCAGACTGAAACACGGTAATGATCCAGACCAGACTAGTAGATACAGTAATGATCCACAACCAGACCAGACTAGTAGATACAGTAATGATCCACAACCAGACCAGACCAGACTAGTAGATACAGTAATGATCCACAACCAGACCAGACTAGTAGATACAGTAATGATCCACAACCAGACCAGACTAGTAGATACAGTAATGATCCACAACCAGACCAGACCAGACTAGTAGATACAGTAATGATCCACAACCAGACCAGACCAGACTAGTAGATACAGTAATGATCCACAACCAGACCAGACTAGTAGATACAGTAATGATCCACAACCAGACCAGACTAGTAGATACAGTAAAATGATCCACAAACTTACCAGACCAGACTAGTAGATACAGTAATGATCCACAACCAGACCAGACCAGACTAGTAGATACAGTAATGATCCACAACCAGACCAGACCAGACTAGTAGATACAGTAATGATCCACAACCAGACCAGACTAGTAGATACAGTAATGATCCACAACCAGACCAGACTAGTAGATACAGTAATGATCCACAACCAGACCAGACTAGTAGATACAGTAATGATCCAGACCAGATACAGTAATGATCCACAACCAGACCAGACTAGTAGATACAGTACTGATCCACAACCAGACCAGACTAGTAGATACAGTAATGATCCAGACCAGATACAGTAATGATCCACAACCAGACCAGACCAGACTAGTAGATACAGTAATGATCCAGACCAGATACAGTAATGATCCACAACCAGACCAGACTAGTAGATACAGTAATGATCCACAACAAGACCAGACCAGACTAGTAGATACAGTATTGATCCACAACCAGACCAGACTAGTAGATACAGTAATGATCCAGACCAGATACAGTAATGATCCACAACCAGACCAGACTAGTAGAGACCAGTATTGATCCACAGAGACCAGACTAGTAGATACAGTAATGATCCACAACCAGACCAGACTAGTAGACCTACAGTAATGATCCACAACAAGTCCAGAGACCAGACTAGTGTCTCCAGTCCAGATCCACACTAGACCAGACTAGTAGATACAGTAATGTCTCCAGACCAGATACAGTAATGATCCACAACCAGACCAGACTAGTAGATACAGTAATGATCCACAGAGACCAACATACTGTCTCAGACAAGACCAGACCAGACTCAGACCAGAGCAGAGCAGTCCAGAGACCTACCGGTCTCCAGACCAGAGCAGAGCAGAGCAGAATGGACCAGTCCAGAGACCTAGACTGTCTCCAGTCCAGAGACCAGAATGGACTAGTCTCAGACCAGAGCAGAGACCTAGACTATGTCTTCAGTCCAGAGACCAGACACTAGCTGTCTGAACAGTCCAGAGACCTACACTACTGTCTTCAGTCCAGAGACCTACACTACTGTCTTCAGTCCAGAGACCTACACTACTGTCTTCAGTCAGAGAGACCGGACCAGACTAGAGCAGAGCAGAGCAGAGCAGACCTACACTACTGTCTCCAGAGACCGGACACTAGTCTCCCAGAGACCTACACTACTGTCTCCACCAGAGACCTACACTACTGTCTCCAGACCAGACCAGACCTACCGGACCACTGTCTCCAGAGACCTACACTACTGTCCAGAGCAGAGACAGACTACGGACCAGTCCAGCAGACCAGACCAGAGCTCCAGTCCAGGACCTCCACTACTGTCTTCAGTCCAGTGTTCCATCTGGTTTCTGACAAGACACAGCTCTCCTGCTACAGCAAAATAAGTCACAAACTAACCAGGCCAGCCAGAGAGAGACTAGAGACCCAGAGAACCAGACAGCCTGTGAGGGTGCCAGGCCAGCCAGAGACTAGAGACCCAGAGAACCAGACAGCCTGTGAGGGTGCCAGGCCAGCCAGAGAGAGACTACAGACCCAGAGAACCAGACAGCCTGTGACGGTGCCAGGCCAGCCAGAGAGAGACTAGTACTGTATGCACTAAAACACAAGCAGACAATTCAAGCTGACCTACACTACTGTCTCCAGTCCAGAGACCTACACTACTGTCTCCAGTCCAGACCTACACTACTGTCTCCAGTCCAGAGACCAGCACTACTGTCTTCAGTCCAGAGACCTACACTACTGTCTCCAGAGACCTACACTTCTGTCTCAGTCCAGAGACCTACACTACTGTCTTCAGTCCAGAGACCTACACTACTGTCTCCAGTCCAGTCTCCAGAGACCAGCACTACTGTCTCCAGTCCAGAGACCTACACTACTGTCTCCAGTCCAGAGACCTACACTACTGTCTCCAGAGGCCTACACTTCTGTCTCAAGTCCAGATACCTACACTACTGTCTCCAGAGGCCTACACTTCTGTCTCAAGTCCAGATACCTACACTACTGTCTCCAGTCCAGACCTACACTACTGTCTCCAGAGACCTACACTACTGTCTCCAGTCCAGAGACCTACACTACTGTCTCCAGTCCAGAGACCAACACTACTGTCTCCAGTCCAGAGACCTACACTACTGTCTCCAGTCCAGAGACCAACACTACTGTCTCCAGTCCAGAGACCAACACTACTGTCTCCAGTCCAGAGACCTACACTACTGTCTCCAGAGACCTACACTACTGTCTCCAGTCCAGAGACCTACACTACTGTCTCCAGTCCAGAGACCTACACTACTGTCTCCAGAGACCTACACTACTGTCTCCAGAGACCTACACTACTGTCTCCAGTCCAGAGACCTACACTACTGTCTCCAGTCCAGAGACCAACACTACTGTCTCCAGTCCAGAGACCTACACTACTGTCTCCAGTCCAGAGACCTACACTACTGTCTCCAGTCCAGAGACCTACACTACTGTCTCCAAGAGACCTACACTACTGTCTCCAGTCCAGAGACCTACACTACTGTCTCCAGAGACCTACACTACTGTCTCCAGTCCAGAGACCTACACTACTGTCTCCAGTCCAGAGACCTACACTACTGTCTCCAGTCCAGTGACCTACACTACTGTCTTCAGTCCAGAGACCAACACTACTGTCTCCAGTCCAGAGACCTACACTACTGTCTTCAGTCCAGAGACCTACACTACTGTCTCCAGTCCAGAGACCTACACTACTGTCTTCAGTCCAGAGACCTACACTACTGTCTTCAGTCCAGAGACCTAAACTACTGTCTCCAGAGACCTACACTACTGTCTCCAGAGACCTACACTACTGTCTCCAGAGACCTACACTACTGTCTCCCAGAGACCTACACTACTGTCTCCAGTCCAGAGACCTACACTACTGTCTCCAGTCCAGAGACCTACACTACTGTCTCCAGTCCAGAGACCTACACTACTGTCTCCAGTCCAGAGACCTACACTACTGTCTCCAGTCCAGATACCAACACTACTGTCTCCAGAGACCTCTACGCCTCGGGTGATTTGAAACACGCCCGACTGTTATGGATTCTGACAGTTTTATGGAGGAGGGCCGACTCCCCACACTCTATTTCAACTTCAGCTTGACAGAGATCACTGGGCTTTCTCATATGGTAACACTTATTGAACAGCTGCAACAACTCAGAATAACACTATTATTATATTATACTGTAATACAGGGCATTCAGAAAGCATTCAGACCCCTTTTCAACATTTTGTTACCTTAAAGTCTTATTCTAAAATAGATCAAATCCCCCCCCCCTCTTCAATCTACACACAATAATGACGAAGCAAAAAACAGGTTCTTAGACATTTTGGCAACAAAAAAAACCCGGAAATATTACATTTTACTTAAGTATATATATATATATGCCATTTAAGTATTCAGACGCTTCCCTTAGATACTTTGTTGGAGCACCTTTGGCAGCGATTACAGCCGTAGAGATGGTGCCAGGTTTCCAACAGATGTGACACTTGGCATTCAAGCCAAGGAGTTCAATCTTGGTTTCATCAGAGCAGAGAAGCTTCCGTCTGGCCACTCTACCATAAAGGCCTGATTGTTGGAGTGCTGCAGAGATGGTTGTCCTTCTGGAAGGTTCTCCCATCTCCACAGGGGAACAATGGAGCTCTGCCAGAGTGAACATCGGGTTCTTGTACACCTCCCTGACCAAGGCCCTTCTCTCCTGATTTCTCCATTTGGCCGGGCGGTCAGCTCTAGGAAGAGTCTTGGTGGTTCCAAACTTCTTCCATTTAAGAATGATGGAGGCCACTGTGTTCTTGGTGACCTTCAATGCTGCAGAACTATTATGGTACCCTTCCCCCGATCTGACAGACACTGTCAACTGTGGGACCTTATATAGACAGGTGTGCCTTTACAAATCATGTCCAATCAATTTAATTTACCACAGGTGGACTCCAATCAAGTTGTAGAAACATTTCAAGGATGATCAATGGAAACAGGAAGCATCTGAGTTACATTTTTTGTCTCATAGAAAAGGGTTAGAATTCTTACACTACCTGTCAAAAGGTTTAGAAGACCTATTCATGCAAGGGTTTTCTTTAAAAAATATATTGTCTACATTGTAGAATAATAGTGAAGACATCAAAACTATGAAATAACACATATGGAATCATGTAGTAACCAAAAAAAGATTATTCAAATAGCCTCCCTTTGCCTTGATGACAGCTTTGCACACTCTTGGCATTCTCTCAACCAGCTTCACCTGGAATGCTTTTCCAACCATCTTGAAGGAGTTCCTACATATGCTGAGCACTTGTTGACTGTTTTTCCTTCACTCTTCGGTCCGACACATCCCAAACCATCTCAATTTGGTTGAGGTCGGGGGATTGTGGAGGCCAGGTCATCTGATGCAGCACTCCATCACTCTCCTTCTTGGTAAAATAGCCCTTACGTAGCCTGGAGGTGTGTTGGGTCATTGTCCGGTTGAAAAACAAATGATAGTCCCACTAAGTGCAAATCAACTGGGATGGCGTATCGCTGCAGAATGCTGTGGTTGCCATGCTGGTTAAGTGTGCCTTGAATTCTAAATAAATCAAAGACAATGTCACCAGCAAATCACCCCCCACACCATCACACCTCCTCCTCCATGCTTCACGGTGAGAAATACACAGAGATCATCTGTTCACAAAGACACGGCGGTTGGAACCAAAAATGTCAGACAGATTTCCACCAGTCTAATGTCCATTGCTTGTGTTGCTTGTGTTTCTTGGCCCAAGTAAGTCTCTTCTTCTTCTTGGTGTCCTTTAGTAGTGGTGAAGGCCTGATTCACGAAGTCTCCTCTGAACAGTTGATGTTGAGATGTGTCTGTTACTTTAACTCTGTGAAACATTTATTTGGGCTGCAATTTCTGAGGCTGGTAACTCTAATGAACTGATCCTCTGCAGCAGAGGTAACTCTGGGTCTTCCTTTCCTGTGGCAGTCCTCATGAGAGCCAGTTAACTCTAATTAACTTATCCTCTGCAGCAGAGGTAACTCTGGGTCTTCCTTTCCTGTGGAGGTCCTCATGAGAGCCAGTTAACTCTAATGAACTGATCCTCTGCAGCAGAGGTGACTCTGCGTCTTCCTTTCCTGTGGAGGTCCTCATGAGAGCCAGTTAACTCTAATGAACTGATCCTCTGCAGCAGAGGTGACTCTGGGTCTTCCTTTCCTGTGGAGGTCCTCATGAGAGCCAGTTAACTCTAATGAACTGATCCTCTGCAGCAGAGGTGACTCTGGGTCTTCCTTTCCTGTGGAGGTCCTCATGAGAGCCAGCCATCATACCGTTAATGGTTTATGAACTGATCCTCTGCAGCAGAAACTGACTTCTTGAAATGTTCCTTTGACCTGTGGTCTTAGTCCTCATGATGGACTGTCAGTTAACTTTGCTCATTTGAACTGATCTTGCAGCAGATGGAACTTGGTCTTTTACCAAATTTCCTGTGGATCCTCCTGAGAGCCAGTTGTCAAACACAACTGAACTGGCTCCTCTGCAGGAGGAAAGAAATTCCATAAATTCACTTTTAACAAGTCACACCTGTGGCATTCCAGGTGACTACCTTATGAAGCTGGTTGAGAGAATGCTAATGAAAGATGTCATCAAGGCAAATGGTGACTACTTTGAAGAATCTCATATATAAAATATATTTGGATTTGTTTGAGAGCTTTTTTGGTTAACTGATTCCACATGAACTGATTTCTGCAGCATTGAGGTCTTCGCTAATTCTACAATGTAGTCTTAAATAAAATATCCTGTGGAGGTTTTCCCCTTGACCAGTGAGAGCCAGTTAACTCTAATGAACTGATCCTCTGCAGCAGAGGTGACTTGTGATGTCTTCCTGTTTTATACATTTGCAAAAATGTATAGAAACCTGTTCCTGTGGAGGTCATTATGAGTGCCATTATGTTTCATCATATTGTGATGTCATTAATGGTTTATTGTGATGTCATTATGGTGTAATGTCATTAGTTCTTGAAATGTCATTATGATTGTGATGTCTTAAGGTAATGATGGATGTCATTATGGGGTCTTTGCTCATTTGAGCTATTCTGATGTCATAATATGGACTTATGGTCTTTTGTCATTATGGGCTATCTTCTGTCATTATGGGGTATTGTCACAACACAACTGACTGGCTCAAACGTCATTATGGAGGAAAGATGTCATAAATTATTTTAACAAGTACACCTGTTAATTGAAATGCATTCCAGGTGACTACCTTATGAAGCTGGTTGA
The DNA here is from genome assembly GCF_021184085.1 of Oncorhynchus gorbuscha. Taxonomy (NCBI): domain Eukaryota; kingdom Metazoa; phylum Chordata; class Actinopteri; order Salmoniformes; family Salmonidae; genus Oncorhynchus; species Oncorhynchus gorbuscha. The sequence continues at coordinate 4,844,175 of NC_060182.1, read as the reverse complement.
GAGAATGCCAAGAGTGTGTAAAGATGTCATCAAGGCAAATGGTGACTACTTTGAAGAATCTCATATATAAAATATATTTGGATTTGTTTGACACTTTTTTGGTTACTACATGATTCCACATGTGTTATTTCATGGCATTGAGGTCTTCGCTATTATTCTACAATGTAGGAAATAGTAAACAAAATATAGAAAAACCCTTGAGTAGGTTTTCTAAAACCTTTGACCAGTAGTGTATGTAAAAACGGTATTTATGTTTTATACATTTGCAAAAATGTATAGAAACCTGTATTCACTTTGTCATTATGGGGTATTGTGATGTCATTATGGGGTATTGTGATGTCATTATGGGGTATTGTGATGTCATTATGGTGTATTGTGATGTCATTATGGGGTATTGTGATGTCATTATGGGGTATTGTGATGTCATTATGGGGTATTGTGATGTCATTATGGGGTATTTTGATGTCATTATGGGGTATTGTGATGTCATTATGGTGTATTGTGATGTCATTATGGGGTATTGTGATGTCATTATGGGGTATGGTGATGTCATTATGGGGTATTGTGATGTCATTATGAGGTATTGTGATGTCATTATGGGGTATTGTGATGTCATTATGGGGTATTGTGATGTCATTATGGGGTATTGTGATGTCATTATGGGGTATTGTGATGTCATTATGGGGTATTGTGATGTCATTATGGGGTATTGTGATGTCATTATGGGGTATTGTGATGTCATTATGAGGTATTGTGTGTAGATTGATGTGTAAAAATAATACTTGAATCCATTTTAGAATAAGGCTGTAACGTAACATAATGAGGAACAATTCCCAGGGGTCTGAATACTTTCTGGATTTACGGTCCGTAAACTATTATCATGAGATTCAACATGATTACAACTTTACATTTTTGCCAGTTTCTCAGCAATGGAGATTCTCCATTGAGATGCTTTCTTAATGTCTTAAGGTGTGGGAAACTGGCCCTCTGAGTCTCAATTTTACCACAATCCTAATGTCTCCTTCTTTCTTCCTAAAGACCAGGGACAAGGGGGGCCAGGGACAATATCCACATAACTGCAGAACTATAACTAGAAAACTGTATAGTTGCAGTATTACAATAGAAACCTGTAGAACTGCAGTACTACAATAGAAACCTGCAGAACTGCAGTACTACAATAGAAAACTGTAGAACTGCAGTACTACAATAGAAACCTGTAGAACTGCAGTACTACAATAGAAACCTGTAGAACTGCAGTACTACAATAGAAACCTGTGGAACTGCAGTACTACAAGAGAAACCTGTAGAACTGCAGTATTATAACTAGAAACCTGTAGAACTGCAGTACTACAATAGAAACCTGTGGAACTGCAGTACTACAAGAGAAACCTGTAGAACTGCAGTATTATAACTAGAAACCTGTAGAACCGCAGTACTACAATAGAAACCTGTAGAACTGCAGTACTACAATAGAAACCTGTAGAACTGCAGTACTACAAGAGAAACCTGTAGAACTGCAGTACTACAACAGAAACCTGTAGAACTGCAGTACTACAATAGAAACCTGTAGGCTGCAGTACTACAAGAGAAACCTGTAGAACTGCAGTACTACAATAGAAACCTGTAGAACTGCAGTACTACAATAGAAACCTGTAGAACTGCAGTACTACAATAGAAACCTGTAGAACTGCAGTACTACAAGAGAAACCTGTAGAACTGCAGTACTACAATAGAAACCTGTAGAACTGCAGTACTAGAATAGAAAACTGTAGGCTGCAGTACTACAATAGAAACCTGTAGAACCGCAGTACTACAATAGAAACCTGTAGAACTGCAGTACTACAATAGAAACCTGTGGAACTGCAGTACTACAATAGAAACCTGTAGAACTGCAGTACTACAGTTAGAAACCAGATACCCCCCCATCTCTCCTCAAGCATGATAATATTGTCTTGAGTTTTAAATGAGGACTGGTTTGTTACTGTCCTGTGAAGGTTGTGGAGGGGGTCCTCTGAACTAAACTGCCTGTCTATATATGAACTCTGTGCTCGCCCTCCAGAACTCATCTCAGGACCATTAAAGTCTTGATAGACCTGGCAAGAACCACGTAGAGATGACTGAGAGGAAACACAAGAATGGGTAGCGTCCTGATCGGCACTAATAAGGCTACAAATGGTCCAAAGTAGTGCACTATGTAGGGAATAGGGTGCCATAGGGCTCTGGTCTAAAGTAGTGCACTATATATAGGGAATAGGGTGCCATAGGGCTCTGGTCTAAAGTAGTGCACTATATAGGGAATAGGGTGCCATAGGGCTCTGGTCTAAAGTAGTGCACTATATAGGGAATAGGGGGCCATAGGGCTCTGGTCTAAAGTAGTGCACTATATAGGGAATAGGGTGCCATAGGGCTCTGGTCTAAAGTAGTGCACTATATAGGGAATAGGGGTCATTTGGGATGCATGGGGAGAAAGACAGTGAATAGAAGGCCAGTTGAATCTTATGTTCAGCCGGTTGGAACGGAAAGACCTTTGTGTGATCCTGAGAAACCTCCGAGGGGAGGGGTTCCGAGGGGAGGGGTTCCGAGGGGTTCGTCCCTGGAAGAAGATACGCGACTGAAGGAGCCCAATGCTGTGTTGATCGGAATGTGAAGACAGAACAATCAGACACTAAAACAACACCAACTAATTCATATATGTTTTTACCTCTGAAGGAAACTTTGAACAGCTGGTTACGTTGGAGTGTACCCTAAACACTACACGTTGCGTGGCAGCTACAGGCTGGATTTTAAAGCCTCATTCAGAGTGCACAGAAGCAGCGACGTCATAGTCCGGCGTCCCATTGTGACAAACTGTAGCTACGAGGCTCTGAGACCACCGTCCTCGGAGGACGCACAGCCCGGGACGTGCATCTCCCCACAATTCCCAAAACACGCGGCTCCACCTACGCCTCTTCTATTACGTTGAATGTGTTGACAGTTGGAGAAATTGTTTGGTGACAATTCGAAAAATATGAAAGCCAATGGTCCAATAGTCCAGGACACATGTACACGTTTTGGACTCTGATAAATGCATAAAGGTTAAGCAGTATGAGAGAGGTACCCTCTTCCTTGGCCTGCTCTGTCCAACCGTGGCCAAGCCTCAACAACTCAGATCACTACCCTACTGTGGCCAACCGTGGCCAGGCATCACAAACTCTGATCACTACCCTACTGTGGCCAGGCCTCAACAACTCTGATCACTACCCTACCGTGGCCAGGCATCAACAACTCTGATCACTACCCTAACGTGGCCAACCGTAGCCAGGCATCAACAACTCTCATCACCTCTTTCCCGTGAAAAGTAGAGTTGCTAACGAGTGTGTCTGCAAGACAGTTTGACACGAGAACTGTGTCACACACCCTACAGACTGTAAACCAACCACCTACTACAGACTGTAAACATCAACAACTCTCATCACTCAGACCCGTAAACCAACCCCCTACTGCAGACTGTTTGACCAACCCCACACCCTACAGACTGTAAACCAACCCCTACTACAGACTGTAAACCAACCCCTACTACAGACTGTAAACCAACCCCCTACTACAGACTGTAAACCAACCCCACACTACAGACTGTAAACCAACCCCCTACTACAGACTGTAAACCAACCCCTACTACAGACTGTAAATCAACCCCCTACTACAACCCCATACTACAGACTGTAAACCAACCCCCTACTACAGACTGTAAACCAACCCCACACTACAGACTGTAAACCAACCCCCTACTACAGACTGTAAACCAACCCCACACTACAGACTGTAAACCAACCCCCTACTACAGACTGTAAACCAACCCCCTACTACAGACTGTAAACCAACCCCACACTACAGACTGTAAACCAACCCCCTACTACAGACTGTAAACCAACCCCCTACTACAGACTGTAAACCAACCCCTACTACAGACTGTAAACCAACCCCACACTACAGACTGTAAACCAACCCCCCCTACTACAGACTGTAAACCAACCCCCTACTACAGACTGTAAACCAACCCCCTACTACAGACTGTAAACCAACCCCTACTACAGACTGTAAATCAACCCCCTACTACAGACTGTAAACCAACCCCACACTACAGACTGTAAACCAACCCCATACTACAGACTGTAAACCAACCCCTACTACAACCCCATACTACAGACTGTAAACCAACCCCCTACTACAATCCCATACTACAGACTGTAAACCAACCCCTACTACAGACTGTAAACCAACCCCACACTACAGACTGTAAACCAACCCCTACTACAGACTGTAAATCAACCCCCACTACAGACTGTAAACCAACCCCACACTACAGACTGTAAACCAACCCCATACTACAGACTGTAAACCAACCCCTACTACAACCCCATACTACAGACTGTAAACCAACCCCTACTACAATCCCATACTACAGACTGTAAACCAACCCCCACTACAGACTGTAAACCAACCCCACACTACAGACTGTAAACCAACCCCTACTACAGACTGTAAACCAACCCCACACTACAGACTGTAAACCAACCCCCTACTACAACCCCATACTACAGACTGTAAACCAACCCCTACTACAGACTGTAAACCAACCCCCTACTACAGACTGTAAACCAACCCCTACTACAGACTGTAAACTAACCCCACACTACAGACTGTAAACCAACCCCTACTACAGACTGTAAACCAACCCCATACTACAGACTGTAAACCAACCCCTACTACAGACTGTAAACCAACCCCTACTACAGACTGTAAACCAACCCCTACTACAGACTGTAAACCAACCCCCTACTACAGACTGTAAACCAACCCCCTACTACAGACTGTAAATCAACCCCCTACTACAGACTGTAAACCAACCCCCTACTACAGACTGTAAACCAACCCCACACTACAGACTGTAAACCAACCCCATACTACAGACTGTAAACCAACCCCTACTACAACCCCATACTACAGACTGTAAACCAACCCCTACTACAGACTGTAAACCAACCCCCTACTACAGACTGTAAACCAACCCCTACTACAGACTGTAAACCAACCCCCTACTACAGACTGTAAACCAACCCCATACTACAGACTGTAAACCAACCCCTACTACAGACTGTAAACCAACCCCATACTACAGACTGTAAACCAACCCCATACTACAGACTGTAAACCAACCCCCTACTACAGACTGTAAACCAACCCCCTACTACAGACTGTAAACCAACCCCCTACTACAGGCTGATAAGGGGACTTACTAGGGGCCACAGCCCGGTCACCATGTACCCTCTGTCTTACCCTGACCCTGTGTATCTCTCTCTCTTCAGGAGCAAAGCTTGTCAGGCAGGCAGGGGAAGAGGCCCTAGACCCAGAGCCAGGTGCCAACCCTGGGGCCCACAGCCTAAAAGAGAGACTGATAACAATGTGATAATGCTGGTTCCTGCCTTCCAGCCTCTCAGTCCTCCTGCCTTCCAGCCTCTCAGTCCTGCCTTCCAGCCTCTCAGTCCTCCTTCCCTCCTGCCTCTCAGTCCTCCTGCCTTCCAGCCTCTCAGTCCTCCTGCCTTCCTGCCTCTCAGTCCTCCTGCCTTCCAGCCTCTCAGTCCTCCTGCCTTCCAGCCTCTCAGTCCTCCTGCCTTCCAGCCTCTCAGTCCTCCTGCCTTCCTGCCTCTCTGTCCTCCTGTCTTCCTGCCTTCCTGCCTCTCTGTCCTCCTGTCTTCCTGCCTTCCTGCCTCTCAGTCCTCCTGCCTTCCAGCCTCTCAGTCCTCCTGCCTTCCTGCCTCTCAGTCCTCCTGCCTCTCAGTTCTCCTGCCTCTCAGTCCTCCTGCCTTCCTGCCTCTCAGTCCTCCTGCCTTCCTGCCTTCCTGCCTCTCAGTCCTCCTGCCTCTCAGTCCTCCTGCCTTCCTGCCTCTCAGTCCTCCTGCCTTCCTGCCTCTCAGTCCTCCTGCCTTCCAGCCTCTCAGTCGTCCTGCCTGAGTGAGGAAAGTCCTCCTGCCTTCTAGCCTCTCAGTCCTCCTGCCTCTCCCTCCTGCCCCAGCCTCCCAGTCCTCCTGCCTCCCGCCCTCAGTCCTCCCTCCCTCCCTCCTCTCCCTCCTGCCTCCAGCCTCCCAGTCCTCCTGCCTTCCTGCCTCTCCCTCCCTCCCTCCCTCCTCTCCCTCCTGTCCCTCCCTCCAGCCTCCCTCCCTCCCTCCCAGTCCTCCTCCTTCCTCCTCCTCCTGCCTCCCTCCTGCCTCCCTCCCAGTCCTCCTGCCCCAGCCTCTCAGTCCCAGTCCCCTCCTCTCCCTCCTGCCTCCATCCACACCCCCTGTTCCATTGAGACAACCTGATGAAAGCCTCTCAGTCCTCCTGCACCAGCTAGTGTTGACCTGCCTCTCAGTCCAATGCCTTACTGCCTCTCAGTCCTTAACAAGCCTCAGACCTCCTTGTTTTCTGTCTTTCATGTCCTCCTGTCTTTCTTTCTTCAGTCCTCCTGCCTTCCTGCCTCTCAGTCCTCCTGCCTCTCTCCTCTTTGCCTTCCAGCCTCTCAGTCCTCCTGCCTTCCTGCCTTCCAGCCTCTCAGTCCTCCTGCCTTCCAGCCTCTCAGTCGTCCTGCCTGAGTGAGGAAAGAGGTGATATTTACACACTCTAACCCCTCTCCTCCCTCTCTCTCCCTCCCTCCTCTCTCTCTCTTGTGTCTCTCCGTCCCTCCCTCCCTCCCTCCATCCACTCCCCCAATGTTCCATTGAGACAACTCTCTCTTGTGTCTCCTGGTCTTTCTCTCTCTCTCTCTCTCCCTCTTTCTATTTCCCTCTTTCTCTCTCTCTTCTTAGTGTTGACCTGGTGAAAACAATCCCCCTCTTTCTATCCCCCTCTTTCTATCCCCCTCTTTCTATCTCCCTCTTTCTCTCTGTCTCGCTCTCTCCCCCTCTTTCTATCTCCCTCTTTCTCTCTCTCTCTCCCTCTTTCTCTCTCTCTCTTTCTCTCTCCCCCTCTTTCTCTCTCTCCCTCTTTCTCTCTCTCTCTGTGTCTTTC
>NC_060182.1:4827149-4832149 GCF_021184085.1 Oncorhynchus gorbuscha | reverse complement strand
TTACAGCCCAGACACTAGAGGGACAGGTTACAGCCCAGACACTAGAGGGACAGGTTACAGCCCAGACACTAGAGGGACAGGTTACATCCCAGACACTAGAGGGACAGGTTACATCCCAGACACTAGAGGGACAGGTTACAGCCCAGACACTAGAGGGACAGGTTACATACATACAGCCCAGACACTAGATGGACAGGTTACAGCCCAGACACTAGAGGGACAGGTTACATCCCAGACACTAGAGGGACAGGTTCCAGCCCAGACACTAGAGGGACAGGTTACAGCCCAGACACTAGAGGGACAGGTTACATACATACAGCCCAGACACTAGAGGGACAGGTTACAGCCCAGACACTAGAGGGACAGGTTACATCCCAGACACTAGAGGGACAGGTTCCAGCCCAGACACTAGAGGGACAGGTTACAGCCCAGACACTAGAGGGACAGGTTAAGGACATATAGCCCAGACACTAGAGGGACAGGTTCCAGCCCAGACACTAGAGGGACAGGTTCCAGCCCAGACACTAGAGGGACAGGTTAAGGACATACAGCCCAGACACTAGAGGGACAGGTTCCAGCCCAGACACTAGAGGGACAGGTTAAGGACATACAGACCAGGACTCTCACACACTGAATGGAGACGACATGTTTGTGGATTTAACCTAGTTTTAATAGATTTATGGTACATTTTTTTAGTCACAGAAAATGAACGGGTTCTCGTAGGTGTTTGTACTCAATACCTGGCGTTCTTGCCTTTAGCAGACAGCATGTGGTCACTGCTACAATGCCGTGATCAGGGGTGTGTTTGGTCCCTCTTTCTTTGCACAGTTGTTGGAATTGATGAGTATTTCATCAAAGAGGTCTTTGAGTGCAGCGACACACAGCCACACAATAGGAGAGGGCTGGGTTTCTTTCTGTTTCCCTTCTCTTTATGTGAATGAGTCGACGGCCCACTGGAGAAGAGGAGTTAGCTGATCGTGTCTCAACGGGCACGGGCACTCCCCTCTCCTCTATACCTCCTCCTGCTCCCCTTTCCTCCTCCCCTCTCCTCTATACCTCCTCCTGCTCCCCTTTCCTCCTCCTCCTCCCCTCTCCTCTATACCTCCTCCTCCTCCCCTTTCCTCCTCCTCCTCCCCTCTCCTCTATACCTCCTCCTCCCCTCTCCTCTATACCTCCTCCTGCTCCCCTTTCCTCCTCCTCCTCCCCTCTCCTCTATACCTCCTCCTCCTCCCCTCTCCTCTATACCTCCTCCTCCCCTCTCCTCTATACCTCCTCCTCCTCCCCTTTCCTCCTCCTCCTCTCCTCTATACCTCCTCCTCCCCTCTCCTCTATACCTCCTCCTCATCCCCTTTCCTCCTCCTCCTCCTCTCCTCTCCTCTATACCTCCTCCTCCCCTCCCCTCTCCTCTATACCTCCTCCTGCTCCCCTTTCCTCCTCCTCCTCCCCTCTCCTCTATACCTCCTCCTCCTCCCCTCTCCTCTATACCTCCTCCTCCCCTCTCCTCTATACCTCCTCCTCCTCCCCTTTCCTCCTCCTCCTCTCCTCTATACCTCCTCCTCCCCTCTCCTCTATACCTCCTCCTCCTCCCCCCTTTCCTCCTCCTCCTCCTCTCCTCTCCTCTATACCTCCTCCTCCCCTCCCCTCTCCTCTATACCTCCTCCTCCTCCCCTTTCCTCCTCCTCCTCTCCTCTCCTCTATACCTCCTCCTCCTCCCCTCTCCTCTATACCTCCTCCTCCCCTCTCCTCTATACCTCCTCCTCCCCTCTCCTTTATACCTCCTCCTCCCCTCTCCTCTATACCTCCTCCTCCTCCCCTTTCCTCCTCCTCCTCTCCTCTCCTCTACACCTCCTCCTCCACGAGGTTGGGGAGGGTCGGGGACGAGATCGGGGACGAGGTCTGGGACGAGGTCGAGATCTGGGACGACGTCGGGGACGAGGTCGGGGAGTTGTCTGGGACTTTGTTAAGACAGGTTCCTGACTACAGTGACCTCTAGTGTAGTCAGTACATGTAGAGATCAGGACTAATCTGTCCCACAGCTGGCACAGGCCCAAGGACACAACACACACACATGATTATGCACTCACTCAGGAGGCACAAGCTTCCTCTCTTTCTCTCGAGGCTCCTTTTAAAATAATTCCAGTTGACCAACGAACAGGAAGTTAGAAGTTTGCACACACACACACACACACACACACACACACACACACACACACACACACACACACACACACACACACACACACACACACACACACACACACACACACACACACACACACACACACACACACACACACACACACACACACACACACACACACACACACCAGTACAACCACAGAGTATTTGACATTTCAATCCAAGATAGAACGCGAATGGTCTTTTTACACTTTCCCAGCTGGAAGTCTTCTTCCTCTCCCTTCCTCTCCCTCCCTCCCTCTCCCTCACCCCGTCTCTCCCTCCTTCTCTCTCTCTCCCTCACCCCGTCTATCTCTCCTTCTCTCCCTCCCTCTCCCTCCCTCTCCCTCACCCCGTCTATCTCTCCTTCTCTCCCTCCCTCTCCCTCACCCCGTCTCTCCCTCCTTCTCACCCTCTCTCCCTCACCCCGTCTCTCCCTCCTTCTCTCTCTCTCTCCCTCACCCCGTCTATCTCTCCTTCTCTCTCTCTCCCTTACCCCGTCTCTCCCTCCTTCTCTCTCTCTCCCTCACCCCGTCTATCTCTCCTTCTCTCTCTCTCTCCCTCACCCCGTCTCTCCCTCCTTCTCTCTCTCTCCCTCACCCCGTCTCTCCCTCCTTCTCTCTCTCTCCCTCACCCCGTCTCTCCCTCCTTCTCTCTCTCTCCCTCACCCCGTCTCTCCCTCCTTCTCTCTCTCTCCCTCACCCCGTCTCTCCCTCCTTCTCTCTCTCTCCCTCACCCCGTCTATCTCTCCTTCTCTCCCTCCCTCTCCCTCCCTCTCCCTCACCCCGTCTATCTCTCCTTCTCTCTCTCTCTCTCCCTCACCCCGTCTATCTCTCCTTCTCTCCCTCCATCTCGCCCTCTCTCCCTCACCCCGTCTATCTCTCCTTCTCTCTCTCTCTCCCTCACCCCGTCTCTCCCCCCTTCTCTCTCTCTCTCTCTCCCTCTGTCTCTCTCCCTCACCCCGTCTCTCCCTCCTTCTCTCTCTCTCCCTCACCCCGTCTATCTCTCCTTCTCTCCCTCCCTCCCTCTCCCTCCCTCTCCCTCACCCCGTCTATCTCTCCTTCTCTCCCTCCCTCTCCCTCACCCCGTCTCTCCCTCCTTCTCGCCCTCTCTCCCTCACCCCGTCTCTCCCTCCTTCTCTCGCTCTCTCCCTCACCCCGTCTATCTCTCCTTCTCTCTCTCTCTCCCTCACCCAGTCTCTCCCTCCTTCTCTCTCTCTCCCTCACCCCGTCTATCTCTCCTTCTCTCTCTCTCTCCCTCACCCCGTCTCTCCCTCCTTCTCTCTCTCTCTCCCTCACCCCGTCTATCTCTCCTTCTCTCCCTCCCTCTCCCTCCCTCTCCCTCACCCCGTCTATCTCTCCTTCTCTCCCTCCCTCTCCCTCACCCCATCTCTCCCTCCTTCTCGCCCTCTCTCCCTCACCCCGTCTCTCCCTCCTTCTCTCTCTCTCTCCCTCACCCCGTCTATCTCTCCTTCTCTCTCTCTCCCTCACCCCGTCTCTCCCTCCTTCTCTCTCTCTCCCTCACCCCGTCTATCTCTCCTTCTCTCTCTCTCTCCCTCACCCCGTCTCTCCCTCCTTCTCTCTCTCTCTCCCTCACCCCATCTATCTCTCCTTCTCTCTCTTCCTCTCCCTCACCCCGTCTATCTCTCCTTCTCTCTCTCTCTCTCTCCCTCACCCCGTCTATCTCTCCTTCTCTCTCTCTCTCTCCCTCACCCCGTCTATCTCTCCTTCTCTCCCTCCATCTCGCCCTCTCTCCCTCACCCCGTCTATCTCTCCTTCCTCTCTCTCTCTCCCTCACCCCGTCTCTCCCCCTTCTCTCTCTCTCTCTCCCTCTGTCTCTCTCCCTCACCCCGTCTCTCCCTCCTTCTCTCTCTCTCCCTCACCCCGTCTATCTCTCCTTCTCTCCCTCCCTCCCTCTCCCTCCCTCTCCCTCACCCCGTCCATCTCTCCTTCTCTCCCTCCCTCTCCCTCACCCCGTCTCTCCCTCCTTCTCGCCCTCTCTCCCTCACCCCGTCTCTCCCTCCTTCTCTCGCTCTCTCCCTCACCCCGTCTATCTCTCCTTCTCTCTCTCTCTCCCTCACCCAGTCTCTCCCTCCTTCTCTCTCTCTCCCTCACCCCGTCTATCTCTCCTTCTCTCTCTCTCTCCCTCACCCCGTCTCTCCCTCCTTCTCTCTCTCTCTCCCTCACCCCGTCTATCTCTCCTTCTCTCTCTTCCTATCCCTCACCCTGTCTATCTCTCCTTCTCTCTCTCTCTCTCCCTCACCCCGTCTATCTCTCCTTCTCTCCCTCCATCTCGCCCTCTCTCCCTCACCCCGTCTATCTCTCCTTCTCTCTCTCTCTCCCCTCACCCCGTCTCTCCCCCTTCTCTCTCTCTCTCTCCCTCTGTCTCTCTCCCTCACCCCGTCTCTCCCTCCTTCTCTCTCTCTCCCTCACCCCGTCTCTCCCTCCTCTCTCTCTCTCCCTCCCTCTCTCTCCTTCTCTCTCTCTCTCTCTCTCCCTCCTTCTCTCTCTGTCTCCCTCCCTCACCCTGTCTCTCCCTCCGTCTCTCCCCGTCTCTCCCTCCCTCTCTCTCCCTCCGTCTCCCTCCATCTCTCTCTCATTCCCTCCCTCCATCTCTCCCTCCCCTGTGTCTGAGCATCGTACAAAGTGCCAGGGGCACTTAAGCAGTAAGTGGCTCTTTAGAGGCGCTGTGTGTGTGTTTGAATGGGAGTCCCCTTGGGAAGAGGAGATGGAAGAACAGCAGCAGAATGAGAGAGAGAGAAGAAGACATGTGGGAAGGGGGGGGGAGTAATGGGGTTGACATCCCTACTGTTCCTTAATGGA
>NC_060182.1:4802149-4822149 GCF_021184085.1 Oncorhynchus gorbuscha | reverse complement strand
GAACTAATGTAGCAGGTTAGGAGAACTAATGTAGCAGGTTAGGATAATCAAGGTAGCAGGTTAGGAGAACTAATGTAGCAGGTTAGGAGAACTAATGTAGCAGGTTAGGATAATCAAGGTAGCAGGTTAGGAGAACTAATGTAGCAGGTTAGGATAATCAAAGTAGCAGGTTAGGAGAACTAATGTAGCAGGTTAGGAGAACTAATGTAGCAGGTTAGGAGAACTAATGTAGCAGGTTAGGATAATCAAGGTAGCAGGTTAGGAGAACTAATGTAGCAGGTTAGGAGAACTAATGTAGCAGGTTAGGATAATTAAGGTAGCAGGTTAGGATAACTAATGTAGCAGGTTAGGATAATCAAAGTAGCAGGTTAGGAGAACTAATGTAGCTGGTTAGGAGAACTAATGTAGCAGGTTAGGATAATTAAGGTAGCAGGTTAGAACTAATGTAGCAGGTTAGGATAATTAAGGTAGCAGGTTAGAACTAATGTAGCAGGTTAGGATAATTAAGGTAGCAGGTTAGAACTAATGTAGCAGGTTAGGATAATTAAGGTAGCAGGTTAGGAGAACTAATGTAGCAGGTTAGGATAATTAAGGTAGCAGGTTAGGAGAACTAATGTAGCAGGTTAGGAGAACTAATGTAGCAGGTTAGGATAATTAAGGTAGCAGGTTAGAACTAATGTAGCAGGTTAGGATAATTAAGGTAGCAGGTTAGAACTAATGTAGCAGGTTAGGATAATTAAGGTAGCAGGTTAGAACTAATGTAGCAGGTTAGGATAATTAAGGTAGCAGGTTAGAACTAATGTAGCAGGTTAGGATAATTAAGGTAGCAGGTTAGGAGAACTAATGTAGCAGGTTAGGATAATTAAGGTAGCAGGTTAGAACTAATGTAGCAGGTTAGGATAATTAATGTAGCAGGTTAGGAGAACTAATGTAGCAGGTTAGGAGAACTAATGTAGCAGGTTAGAACTAATGTAGCAGGTTAGGAGAACTAATGTAGCACGTTAGGATAATTAAGGTAGCAGGTTAGAACTAATGTAGCAGGTTAGGATAATTAAGGTAGCAGGTTAGAACTAATGTAGCAGGTTAGGAGAACTAATGTAGCAGGTTAGGATAATTAAAGTAGCAGGTTAGGAGAACTAAGGTAGCAGGTTAGGAGAACTAAGGTAGCAGCTTAGAACTAATGTAGCAGGTTAGGAGAACTAATGTAGCAGGTTAAGAGAATTAGGTTAAGGTTAGAAAAAAAGCTAGGGTTAGGGCTAGGGGGAAAATGCCCACCTAACCTGCTACGAAAATCACATGCTGGAACTGCATGCTGAACATAGAAATAGAATGAATAGAGGACACACAGTATCCTATCCTACTCCCATCTATCTGACAGTCATATTAGAGGGCAGCAAGGTAGCCTAGTGGGTAGAGCGTTGGGACAGTAACTGAGAGGATGCCCGTTGAATTCCCAAGCAGACAAGGTGCAAAAATCTGTCGATGTGCCTCGTTGAGCAAGGCACGTAGCCAGGAGTGTCAAAGTACTATCGCTGGCCCTGGAAAACAACACATTTCACTGCACCTTTCCTTGCACGTGACAGTAAAAACATGTTTTTATTTTTCTTTGTTCGAAAACGCTATATACATCAATTATGGTTTTTATCTGATATGATTGCTTATGGTACCTTCATATGTGTGTAAAATATAACTACTGTGATATGTGGTTGTCTCACCTAGCTATCTGAATATACTAACTACTGTGATATGTGGTTGTCTCACCTAGCTATCTGAATATACTAACTACTGTGTGATATGTGGTTGTCTCACCTAGCTATCTGAATATACTAACTACTGTGTGATATGTGGTTGTCTCACCTAGCTATCTGAATATACTAACTACTGTGTGATATGTGGTTGTCTCACCTAGCTATCCGAATATACTAACTACTGTGATATGTGGTTGTCTCACCTAGCTATCTGAATATACTAACTACTGTGATATGTGGTTGTCCCACCTAGCTATCTGAATATACTAACTACTGTGATATGTGGTTGTCTCACCTAGCTATCTGAATATACTAACTACTGTGATATGTGGTTGTCTCACCTAGCTATCTGAATATACTAACTACTGTGATATGTGGTTGTCTCACCTAGCTATCTGAATATACTAACTACTGTGATATGTGGTTGTCTCACCTAGCTATCTGAATATACTAACTACTGTGATATGTGGTTGTCTCACCTAGCTATCTGAATATACTAACTACTGTGATATGTGGTTGTCCCACCTAGCTATCTGAATATACTAACTACTGTGATATGTGGTTGTCTCACCTAGCTATCTGAATATACTAACTACTGTGATATGTGGTTGTCTCACCTAGCTATCTGAATATACTAACTACTGTGATATGTGGTTGTCTCACCTAGCTATCTGAATATACTAACTACTGTGATATGTGGTTGTCCCACCTAGCTATCTGAATATACTAACTACTGTGATATGTGGTTGTCCCACCTAGCTATCTGAATATATTAACTACCGTGATATGTGGTTGTCTCACCTAGCTATCTGAATATACTAACTACTGGGATAAATGGACTAACTCTAAGTCACTCTGGATAAGACTATTAGTCACTCTGGATAAGACTAAGAGAGGGAGGGAGAGAGAGAGAGAGAGAGAGGGAGAGGGAGAGAGAGAGAGAGAGAGAGAGAGGGAGAGAGAGAGAGAGAGAGAGAGAGAGAGAGAGAGAGAGAGAGAGAGAGAGAGAGAGAGAGAGAGAGAGAGAGAGAGAGAGAGAGAGAGAGAGAGAGAGAGAGAGAGAGAGAGAGAGAGAGAGAGAGAGAGAGAGAGAGAGAGAGAGAGAGAGAGAGAGAGAGAGAGGAGAGAGACAGAGAGAGAGAGAGAGAGAGAGAGAGAGAGAGAGAGAGAGAGAGAGAGAGAGAGAGAGAGAGAGAGAGAGAGAGAGACAGAGAGAGAGAGAGACAGAGAGAGAGAGAGAGAGAGAGAGAGAGAGAGAGAGAGAGAGAGAGAGAGAGAGAGAGAGAGAGAGAGAGAGAGAGAGAGAGAGAGAGAGAGAGAGAGAGAGAGGGGAGAGAGAGAGAGAGAGAGAGAGAGAGAGAGAGAGAGAGAGAGAGAGAGAGAGAGAGAGAGAGAGAGAGAGAGAGAGAGAGAGAGAGAGAGAGAGAGAGAGAGAGAGAGAGAGAGAGAGAGAGAGAGGGAGAGAGAGAGAGAGAGAGAGAGAGAGAGAGAGAGAGAGAGAGAGAGAGAGAGAGAGAGGAGAAAACCACCTCTCCCCCTTTTTTCCCACTTTATTTTGGTTAAGGGCTGTTGGTAAAGGGCTGTTGGTTAAGGGCTGTTGGTTAAGGGCTGTTGGTTAATGGCTGTTGGTTAATGGCTGTTGGTTAAGGGCTGTTGGTTAATGGCTGTTGGTTAAGGGCTGTTGGTTAAGGGCTGTTGGTTAAGGGCTGTTGGTTAATGGCTGTTGGTTAAGGGCTGTTGGTTAAGGGCTGTTGGTTAAGGGCTGTTGGTTAAGGGCTGTTGGTTAAGGGCTGTTGGTTAAGGGCTGTTGGTTAATGGCTGTTGGTTAAGGGCTGTTGGTTAATGGCTGTTGGTTAAGGGCTGTTGGTTAAGGGCTGTTGGTTAAGGGCTGTTGGTTAATGGCTGTTGGTTAAGGGCTGTTGGTTAATGGCTGTTGGTTAAGGGCTGTTGGTTAAGGGCTGTTGGTTAATGGCTGTTGGTTAAGGGCTGTTGGTTAATGGCTGTTGGTTAAGGGCTGTTGGTTAAGGGCTGTTGGTTAAGGGCTGTTGGTTAAGGGCTGTTGGTTAATGGCTGTTGGTTAAGGGCTGTTGGTTAAGGGCTGTTGGTTAAGGGCTGTTGGTTAAGGGCTGTTGGTTAATGGCTGTTGGTTAAGGGCTGTTGGTTAAGGGCTGTTGGTTAATGGCTGTTGGTTAAGGGCTGTTGGTTAAGGGCTGTTGGTTAAGGGCTGTTGGTTAATGGCTGTTGGTTAAGGGCTGTTGGTTAAGGGCTGTTGGTTAAGGGCTGTTGGTTAAGGGCTGTTGGTTAATGGCTGTTGGTTAATGGCTGTTGGTTAATGGCTGTTGGTTAAGGGCTGTTGGTTAAGGGCTGTTGGTTAATGGCTGTTGGTTAATGGCTGTTGGTTAATGGCTGTTGGTTAAGGGCTGTTGGTTAAGGGCTGTTGGTTAAGGGCTGTTGGTTAAGGGCTGTTGGTTAAGGGCTGTTGGTTAATGGCTGTTGGTTAAGGGCTGTTGGTTAATGGCTGTTGGTTAATGGCTGTTGGTTAAGGGCTGTTGGTTAATGGCTGTTGGTTAAGGGCTGTTGGTTAATGGCTGTTGGTTAAGGGCTGTTGGTTAAGGGCTGTTGGTTAAGGGCTGTTGGTTAATGGCTTGTAAGGAAGCATTTCACGGTAATGTCTACACCTGTTGTTTTCGGCGCTTGTGGCAAATACAATTTGATTTATTTTCATATTAAGCGAGCAGGTGTTAAGAAGCACGGCTTGGTGGGTCGTGTTTCGACCTTCGCCTCTCCCGAGCCCGTTGGGGAGTTGCAGCGATGAGACGAGATATCAAAAGGGAGAGGAAAAACAACTGAACCCTTCCCATCACACAGTGGTTCCTGTTAGAACCTTTACACAGAGGTTCCTGTTACAACCTTTACAAAGTGGTTCCTGTTAGAACATTTACACAGAGGTTCCTGTTCCTGTTAGAACCTTTACACAGAGGTTCATGTTAGAACCTTTACAAAGCGGTTCCTGTTAGAACCTTTACACAGAGGTTCCTGTTCCTGTTAGAACCTTTACACAGAGGTTCCTGTTAGAACCTTTACACATAGGTTCCTGTTAGAACCTTTACACAGAGGTTCCTGTTCCTGTTAGAACCTTTACACAGTGGTTCCTGTTCCTGTTAGAACCTTTACACAGAGGTTCCTGTTCCTGTTAGAACCTTTACACAGAGGTTCCTGTTCCTGTTAGAACCTTTACTCAGAGGTTCATGTTAGAACCTTTACACAGAGGTTCCTCGTATAACCTTTTCGGGGGGCGGGGCGATGGCGGTTCCTCAAGGAACCTTTTTGACCTGAAAAGGTTCCCCCTGAGAATGTGAGAATCTTTTGAACCACAAAATATTATTCACGGCTCCTTGTGTACAGTCCACCGTATAGGCCCTGGCCAAAAGTAGTGCACTAAATAGGGAATAGGGTTCTATAGGCCCTGGCCAAAAGTAGTGCACTAAATAGGGGACAGGGTGCCATTTGGGATACACAGTAAGAGTGAGTAGTGACATATAATTTTAAAAATCCATATCAATGCCAGGAAACGTTTTTTCTGCCCTGTTGGCGCCATGCCCTCTGCTGCACATGTCAAACAATGGCGTACTTTAGTTAACAGTGTGACAGAGAGAGAGAGAGAGAGAGAGAGAGAGAGAGAGAGAGAGAGAGAGAGAGAGAGAGAGAGAGAGAGAGAGAGAGAGAGATAGTAGAGAGAGAGAGAGAGAGAGAGAAAGAGAGAGAGAGATAGTAGAGAGAGAGAGAGAGAAAGAGTGACAGAGAGAGATATAGTAGAGAGACAGAGAGAGAGATATAGTAGAGAGAGAGAGAGAGAGAGAGAGAGGGAGAGAGAGAGAGAGAGAGAGAGAGAGAGAGAGAGAGAGAGAGAGAGAGAGAGAGACAGTGAGAGAGAGGGGGAAGAGGGAGGAAGAAAGAGAGAGAGAGAGAGAGAGAGAGAGAGAGAGAGAGAGAGAGAGAGAGAGAGAGAGAGAGAGAGAGAGAGAGAGAGAAAGAAAGAAAGAAAGAAAGAAAGAAAGAAAGAGGGGAAATGACCCACACTACAGAAGAAGTAAACTAGGAAACCACAGACCATTAGAGAGGGATAAGAGCCTCACTGACCTTTCCCATATGGACATAACTCCAGTCATAGTTGGTTAGGGTCATAGCACTCACAACAGAAGAGTCTAAATGGACAAAGGCATCAGGCTTTAAAGAAGCCCTACGCAGTAATCACCCCTCCATTTCCTGGTTACTAAAACTCTAATACGTAGCCTAATTTCAGTTTATGTGACAAAATAAAAACAAAATGAGCTAGTATAGTGTAGAGAATCATTGTACCATCTAAACTGCTGTGGAATATGTTTTCCATAACCTAAAATATAGTCTTTTCAGCTTTTTGAAGCTATATTGTACAAACAACGGAAGTAAAAGAAGCAAAAACTACATTTAATAATGGGAAGCATAGAAATAGCGCACATAGAACAGATCTGCCAATTCTTAGACATGCTTTCAAGTAGAATGAGTAGAATAACTCACATTTCTATGTGAATTCGGTGGGGTTGCCGTAAAAGTGACATATTGCTTTCATGTTTGTAGTGCCTTACAGTGAACAATGAAACAAACACAATCCAGTCAGTTTTACGATCCTGGCAATTCCGGGGTGTTCTCTAGCATTCTCTAGTGTTCTCTAGTTCTCTAGCATTCTCTAGTGTTCTCTGGTGTTCTCTGATGTTCTCTAGCTCTATGGTGTTCTCTAGCATTCTCTAGTGTTCTCTGATGTTCTCTAGCATTCTCTAGTGTTCTCTGGTGTTCTCTGGTGTTCTCTAGCTCTATGGTGTTCTCTAGCATTCTCTAGTGTTCTCTGGTGTTCTCTGGTGTTCTCTAGCTCTCTGGTGTTCTCTAGCATTCTCTAGTGTTCTCTGATGTTCTCTAGCATTCTCTAGTGTTCTCTGGTGTTCTCTGATGTTCTCTAGCATTCTCTAGTGTTCTCTGGTGTTCTCTGGTGTTCTCTAGCATTCTCTAGTGTTCTCTGATGTTCTCTAGCATTCTCTAGTGTTCTCTGGTATTCTCTGGTGTTCTCTAGCTCTATGGTGTTCTCTAGCATTCTCAAGCGTTCTCTATCATTCTCTGGTGTTCTCTGGTATTCTCTGGTGTTCTCTAGCTCTATGGTGTTCTCTGATGTTCTCTAGCATTCTCTAGTGTTCTCTGGTATTCTCTGGTGTTCTCTAGCTCTATGGTGTTCTCTAGCATTCTCAAGCGTTCTCTATCATTCTCTGGTGTTCTCAAGCTCTCTGGTGTTCTCTAGCATTCTCTAGTGTTCTCTGGTGTTCTCTGGTGTTCTCTAGCTCTATGGTGTTCTCTAGCATTCTCTAGTGTTCTCTGATGTTCTCTAGCATTCTCTAGTGTTCTCTGGTATTCTCTGGTGTTCTCTAGCTCTATGGTGTTCTCTAGCATTCTCAAGCGTTCTCTATCATTCTCTGGTGTTCTCTGGTATTCTCTGGTGTTCTCTAGCTCTATGGTGTTCTCTGATGTTCTCTAGCATTCTCTAGTGTTCTCTGGTATTCTCTGGTGTTCTCTAGCTCTATGGTGTTCTCTAGCATTCTCAAGCGTTCTCTATCATTCTCTGGTGTTCTCAAGCTCTCTGGTGTTCTCTAGCATTCTCTAGTGTTCTCTGGTGTTCTCTGGTGTTCTCTAGCTCTATGGTGTTCTCTAGCATTCTCTAGTGTTCTCTGGTGTTCTCTGGTGTTCTCTAGCTCTCTGGTGTTCTCTAGCATTCTCTAGTGTTCTCTGATGTTCTCTAGCATTCTCTAGTGTTCTCTGGTATTCTCTGGTGTTCTCTAGCTCTATGGTGTTCTCTAGCATTCTCTAGTGTTCTCTGGTGTTCTCTAGCTCTATGGTGTTCTCTAGCATTCTCTAGTGTTCTCTGGTGTTCTCTGGTGTTCTCTAGCTCTCTGCTGTTCTCTAGCATTCTCTAGTGTTCTCTGATGTTCTCTAGCATTCTCTAGTGTTCTCTGGTGTTCTCTGATGTTCTCTAGCATTCTCTAGTGTTCTCTGGTGTTCTCTGGTGTTCTCTAGCTCTATGGTGTTCTCTGATGTTCTCTAGCATTCTCTAGTGTTCTCTGGTATTCTCTGGTGTTCTCTAGCTCTATGGTGTTCTCTAGCATTCTCAAGCGTTCTCTATCATTCTCTGGTGTTCTCAAGCTCTCTGGTGTTCTCTAGCATTCTCTAGTGTTCTCTGGTGTTCTCTGGTGTTCTCTAGCTCTATGGTGTTCTCTAGCATTCTCTAGTGTTCTCTGGTGTTCTCTGGTGTTCTCTAGCTCTCTGGTGTTCTCTAGCATTCTCTAGTGTTCTCTGATGTTCTCTAGCATTCTCTAGTGTTCTCTGGTGTTCTCTGGTGTTCTCTAGCTCTATGGTGTTCTCTAGCATTCTCTAGTGTTCTCTGATGTTCTCTAGCATTCTCTAGTGTTCTCTGGTATTCTCTGGTGTTCTCTAGCTCTATGGTGTTCTCTAGCATTCTCAAGCGTTCTCTATCATTCTCTGGTGTTCTCTGGTATTCTCTGGTGTTCTCTAGCTCTATGGTGTTCTCTGATGTTCTCTAGCATTCTCTAGTGTTCTCTGGTATTCTCTGGTGTTCTCTAGCTCTATGGTGTTCTCTAGCATTCTCAAGCGTTCTCTATCATTCTCTGGTGTTCTCAAGCTCTCTGGTGTTCTCTAGCATTCTCTAGTGTTCTCAAGCTCTCTGGTGTTCTCTAGCATTCTCTAGTGTTCTCTGGTGTTCTCTAGCATTCTCTAGTGTTCTCTAGTTCTCTGGTGTTCTCTAGTTCTCTGGTGTTCTCTAGTTCTCTGATGTTCTCTAGTTCTCTGGTGTTCTCTAGTTCTCTGATGTTCTCTAGTTCTCTGGTGTTCTCTGATGTTCTCTAGTATTCTCTAGCATTCCCTAGCGTTCTCTAGTTCTCTAGTGTTCTCTAGTTCTCTAGTTCTCTAGTATTCTCTAGCATTCTCTAGTGTTCTCTAGTTCTCTGGTGTTCTCTAGTTCTCTGGTGTTCTCTGATGTTCTCTAGTATTCTCTAGCATTCTCTAGTGTTCTCTAGTTCTCTGGTGTTCTCTAGTTCTCTGGTGTTCTCTAGTTCTCTGGTGTTCTCTGATGTTCTCTAGTATTCTCTAGCATTCTCTAGTGTTCTCTAGCTCTCTGGGGTTCTCTAGTTCTCTGGTGTTCTCTGATGTTCTCTAGAATTCTCTAGCATTCTCTAGCGTTCTTTAGTGTTCTCTGGTGTTCTCTGATGTTCTCTAGTATTCTCTAGCATTCTCTAGTGTTCTCTAGTTCTCTGGGGTTCTCTAGTTCTCTGGTGTTCTCTGATGTTCTCTAGTATTCTCTAGAATTCTCTAGCATTCTCTAGCATTCTCTAGCATTCTCTAGCGTTCTTTAGTGTTCTCTGGTGTTCTCAAGTTCTCTGGTGTTCTTTAGTAATCCTTAGCGTTCTCTGGTGTTCTCTAGTTCTCTGGTGTTCTCTAGTTCTCTGGTGTTATCTAGTGTTCTCTGGTGTTATTTAGTTATCTGGTGTTATCTGGTGTTCTCTAGTTCTCTAGCATTCTCTAGTGTTCTCTAGTGTTCTCTAGTTCTCTAGTATTCTCTAGCATTCTCTAGTGTTCTCTAGTTCTCTGGTGTTCTCTAGTTCTCTGGTGTTCTCTAGTTCTCTGGTGTTATCTAGTGTTCTCTGGTGTTCTCTAGTTCTCTGGTTTTATCTGGTGTTCTCTGGTTATCTGGTGTTCTCTAGTGTTCTCTAGTTTTCTAGTGTTCTCTGGCATTCTCTAGTTCTCTGGTGTTCTCTAGTTATCTGGTGTTCTCTAGTTCTCTGGTGTTCTCTAGTTCTCTGGTGTTCTCTAGTTCTCTGGTGTTCTCTAGTTCTCTGGTGTTATCTGGTGTTCTCTGGTTATCTGGTGTTCTCTAGTGTTCTCTAGTTCTCTAGTGTTCTCTGGCATTCTCTAGTTCTCTGGTGTTCTCTAGTTCTCTGGTGTTCTCTAGTTCTCTGGTGTTCTCTAGTTCTCTGGCATTCTCTAGTTCTCTGGTGTTCTCTAGTTCTCTGGTGTTCTCTGGTGTTCTCTAGTTCTCTGGTGTTCTCTAGTTCTCTGGTGTTTTCTGGTTATCTGGTGTTTGGGACGCAGCCAGAGAAATGTTTTCTTCCACTATCTCTGGTATGATTACACCTTACTGTAGGGGGATATCTAGTCAGTTGTCCAACAGAAAGGGGGATATCTAGTCAGTTGTACAACAGAAAGGGGGGATACCTAGTCAGTTGTTCAACAGAAAGGGGGATACCTAGTCAGTTGTACAACAGAAAGGGGGATATCTAGTCAGTTGTACAACAGAAAGGGGGATACCTAGTCAGTTATACAACAGAAAGGGGGATACCTAGTCAGTTATACAACAGAAAGGGAAAGGGGGATACCTAGTCAGTTATACAACAGAAAGGGGGATACCTAGTCAGTTATACAACAGAAAGGAAAGGGGGATACCTAGTCAGTTATACAACAGAAAGGAAAGGGGGATACCTAGTCAGTTATACAACAGAAAGGAAAGGGGGATACCTAGTCAGTTATACAACAGAAAGGGGGATACCTAGTCAGTTATACAACAGAAAGGAAAGGGGGATACCTAGTCAGTTATACAACAGAAAGGAAAGGGGGATACCTAGTCAGTTATACAACAGAAAGGAAAGGGGGATACCTAGTCAGTTATACAACAGAAAGGAAAGGGGGATACCTAGTCAGTTATACAACAGAAAGGAAAGGGGGATACCTAGTCAGTTATACAACAGAAAGGGAAAGGGGGGATACCTAGTCAGTTATACAACAGAAAGGAAAGGGGGATACCTAGTCAGTTATACAACAGAAAGGAAAGGGGGATACCTAGTCAGTTATACAACAGAAAGGAAAGGGGGATACCTAGTCAGTTATACAACAGAAAGGGGGATACCTAGTCAGTTATACAACAGAAAGGAAAGGGGGGATACCTAGTCAGTTATACAACAGAAAGGGAAAGGGGGGGGATACCTAGTCAGTTATACAACAGAAAGGAAAGGGGGATACCTAGTCAGTTATACAACAGAAAGGAAAGGGGGGATACCTAGTCAGTTATACAACAGAAAGGGGGATACCTAGTCAGTTGGAAAGGGGGATACCTAGTCAGTTGTCCAACAGAAAGGGGGATACCTAGTCAGTTATACAACAGAAAGGGGGATACCTAGTCAGTTGTCCAACAGAAAGGGGGATACCTAGTCAGTTATACAACAGAAAGGGGGATACCTAGTCAGTTATACAACAGAAAGGGGGGATACCTAGTCAGTTATACAACAGAAAGGGGGGATACCTAGTCAGTTATACAACAGAAAGGGAAAGGGGGATACCTAGTCAGTTATACAACAGAAAGGGGGATACCTAGTCAGTTGGAAAGGGGGATACCTAGTCAGTTGTCCAACAGAAAGGGGGATACCTAGTCAGTTATACAACAGAAAGGGGGATACCTAGTCAGTTATACAACAGAAAGGGGGGATACCTAGTCAGTTATACAACAGAAAGGGGGATACCTAGTCAGTTATACAACAGAAAGGAAAGGGGGGATACCTAGTCAGTTATACAACAGAAAGGGAAAGGGGGGATACCTAGTCAGTTATACAACAGAAAGGAAAGGGGGATACCTAGTCAGTTATACAACAGAAAGGAAAGGGGGGATACCTAGTCAGTTATACAACAGAAAGGGGGGATACCTAGTCAGTTGGAAAGGGGGGATACCTAGTCAGTTGTCCAACAGAAAGGGGGATACCTAGTCAGTTATACAACAGAAAGGGGGATACCTAGTCAGTTATACAACAGAAAGGGGGATACCTAGTCAGTTATACAACAGAAAGGGGGGATACCTAGTCAGTTATACAACAGAAAGGGAAAGGGGGATACCTAGTCAGTTATACAACAGAAAGGGGATACCTAGTCAGTTATACAATAGAAAGGGAAAGGGGGGGATACCTAGTCAGTTGTACAACAGAAAGGGGGGATACCTAGTCAGTTATACAACAGAAAGGGGGATACCTAGTCAGTTATACAACAGAAAGGGGGATACCTAGTCAGTTATACAACAGAAAGGGGGATACCTAGTCAGTTGTACAACAGAAAGGGGGGATACCTAGTCAGTTGTACAACAGAAAGGGAAAGGGAAACACATGTCAAAATGTGTAGAATTGGGATAAATTAGCTTTAAAATTGCAACCTTTTCTCACCCTTCCCATGTCAAAATGTGTAGAATTGTAAATGTGTAGGGGTACGAGGCAATAAAATGGCTTTATACACAGGGTACCAGTACTGAGTCCATGTGTAGGGGTACGAGGTAATAACATGGCTTTATACATGGTTTAGTGTTGTTTGCCTTGAAGCGAACATAGAAGGCATTTAGCTATCCTGGTAGGCTTGCGTCACTGGGCAGCTCACGGTAGGGTTTTCTTTCATCATTTGTGATAGTTTGCAACGAGCTTCAGAAACGGCGTAGTAGGATTTGATCTTAGTCCTTTATTGATGCTTAGCCTGTTTGATGGTTCGTCTGAGGACATAGTGGTATTTCTTATAAGCTTCCAGGTTAGAGGCCCCCTCCTGGAAAGTGGCAGCTCTAGCCTTTAGCTCAGTGCGGATGTTGCCTGTAATCCATGGCTTCTGGTTGGGATATGTACGTACAGTCACTTTAGGGACGACATCGTTGATGCACTTATTAATGAAGCCGATGACTGATGTGGTGTATTCCTCAAAGCCATCGGAGAAACTCCCGGAACATACGCAGACAAAACTGTAGCTTAGCAACCGTTTCATCGGACCACTTCTGTATTTGGCGTGTCACTGGTACTTCCTGTTTGAGTTTTTGTTTGTTAGCAGGAATCAGGAGGATAGAGTTATGGTCACATTTGCCAAATGGAGGACGAGGGAGAGCTTTCTATGCATTTCTTTGTGTGGAGTAAAGGGGCTCTAGAGTTTTGTCACCTCTAGTTGCCCAGGTGACATCCTGGTAGAAACTGGTCAAACTGAAATCACTGGCCACCAGGAGAGGAGCCTCTGGAGAGCAGAACCTTGAGGTATTCTGGAACCTTGAGGGATTCTAGAACCTTGAGGGATTCTAGAACCTTGAGGGATTCTAGAACCTTGAGGGATTCTAGAACCTTGAGACTTCCTGTCGGCTCTTAACAGAGAGACAGGGACCTCCCTATTGAGCTTCCCCATTGAGCTTCCCCATTGAGCAGCTTTAAAAACTGCTCGATGGACTGTATATTATCCATGTCCTTGTTCAGCAACGACTCAGAGAAACACGGAATATTCCAGTACTTCAGGTCCCGCTGATAGGACAGTCTCCAACGGAGCTCGTCCAGTTTATTCTCCAGTGATTGTACGCTCGCCAATAGAATGGAAGGTAGAGGTGGTTTATCTATTCGCCAACGTAGTTTTGTCAGGGTGACTGCTTCTCTTAAGGACGTGTCTCTTTCTCTTCCTGAGCCTCGGGGATTAGGGCCTAGTGATCAGTATGTCCTGCACCGCGGACTAGTTGATGGAGAACTCTTCTACCAAATTGAGGTTAGTGATCGCTGCTCTGATGTCTAGAGGCTCTTTTCGGTCACAGGAAGCGATGGCCGAAACATTATATACAAAAACAGTTAACGTTTTGAATTTTAAATTTAGCTGTGGTCCCTGGGCAGTTAGAGTTAGGTAAGGAAGAGAGAGGTAATTTAGCTGTGGTCCCTGGGCAGTTAGAGTTAGGTAAGGAAGAGAGAGGTAATTTATCTGTGGTCCCTAAGCAGTTAGAGTTAGGTAAGGAAGAGAGAGGTCATTTATCTGTGGTCCCTTCACAGGTTGGGACACAAATCAGGTTAATTAACATTCCAATGTCTTTCTTATCCTCCGGAGGGTCAACATGTCTGTCTCTCTGTCTTTCTCTCTCTCTCTGGTCACACATCTTGCTGCTGTGATGGAACACTGTGATATTTTACCCAGTAGATATGAGAGTTTATCAAAATCAGGTTTGTTTTCTAATTCTTTGTGGGTCTGTGTAATCTGAGGGAAATATGTATCTCTAATATGGTCATACGGTTGGCAGGAGGTTAGGAAGTGCAGCTCAGTTTCCACCTCATTTTGTGGGTAGTGAGCACATGGGCCTGTCTTCTCTTGAGAGCCATGTCTGCCTACGGCCACCTTTCTCAATAGCAAGGCTATGCTCACTGAGTCTGTACATAGTCAAAGCTTTCTTAAAGTTTGGGTCAGTCACAGTGGTCAGGTATTCTGCCACTGTGTCCTCTCTGTTTAGGGACAAATAGCATTCTAGTTTGCTCTGTTTTTTTGTTAATCCTTTCCAATGTGTCAAGTAATTATCTTTTTGTTTTCTCATGTGTTGCTGTCCTCTCTCTCCCTGTCTCTCTCTGTCTTTCTCTCCCTGTCTCTCTCTTGCCCTCTCGCTTGACCTGTCTCTCTCTCTTCTTGTCTCTCTCTTGCCCTGTCTCACTTGACCTGTCTCTCTCTCCCTGTCTCTCTCTCTCTCCCTGTCTCTCTCTCTTGACCTGTCTCTCACGTGGGTGCTTCTAACTCAACAAATAATCACTGACACACTCAACCGCACACACAAACTCGCACGCGCACACACCCGTCTGCACTCGACAGGCACCAAGCCCCTTCCTCCTAGCCCACCTACATTCCTGCATTTGAGGGACGGAAGAGAGACAGCCTAGAGAGGGATACCGTCTGTCTCAGCAGAATACAATGCTCTGAGAGGGACACCGTCTGTCTCAGCAGAATACAATGCTCTGAGAGGGACACCGTCGGTCTCAGCAGAATACAATGCTCTGAGAGGGACACCGTCTGTCTCAGCAGAATACAATGCTCTGAGAGGGACACCGTCTGTCTCAGCAGAATACAATGCTCTGAGAGGGACACCGTCTGTCTCAGCAGAATGCAATGCTCTGAGAGGGACACCGTCTGTCTCAGCAGAATGCAATGCTCTGAGAGGGACACCGTCAGTCTCAGCAGAATACAATGCTCTGAGAGGGACACCGTCTGTCTCAGCAGAATACAATGCTCTGAGAGGGACACCGTCTGTCTCAGCAGAATGCAATGCTGTGAGAGGGACACCGTCTGTCTCAGCAGAATACAATGCTCTGAGAGGGACACCGTCTGTCTCAGCAGAATACAATGCTCTGAGAGGGACACCGTCTGTCTCAGCAGAATATAATGCTCTGAGAGGGACACCGTCTGTCTCAGCAGAATACAATGCTCTGAGAGGGACACCGTCTGTCTCAGCAGAATACAATGCTCTGAGAGGGACACCGTCTCAATGCACCGCATCCTGTTACTGTTACTTCATTCGAGTTGTGATCAATATTAACGTTAACCTGCAATCAGAGAGAAACAGCCTATTAATTACAGCGATGTAATGATTCAGTGTTGTTGCAGAGCGTAGCGAGACCTTGTCTTTACTCAACAACACAGGCTAGCAGAAACAGCCGCCGGGACATTAACATTAATAACGTCAGAACGGTGAAATGATGAGCGACACCAAGACTCAACAACGCTGGTTTAATCACCGCCACAGTCCTGTGTGTGTGTGTGTGTGTGTGTGTGTGTGTGTGTGTTTGAGACAGAGTTATTAGGGTACCATGGAGAGGTTCTCAGACAGAGCTCTGCTCCTGTCTCTCTGCTCCTCTCTCTGCTCCTCTCTCTCTGCTCCTCTCTCTCTGCTCCTCTCTCTCTGCTCCTCTCTCTCTCTGCTCCTCTCTCTCTCTGCACCTCTCTCTGCTCCTCTCTCTCTCTGCACCTCTCTCTGCTCCTCTCTCTGCACCTCTCTCTGCTCCTCTCTCTCTGCTCCTCTCTCTCTCTGCTCCTCTCTCTGCTCCTCTCTCTCTGGTCCTCTCTCTCTGCTCCTCTCTCTCTCTGCTCCTCTCTCTGCACCTCTCTCTCTGCTCCTCTCTCTCTGCTCCTCTCTCTCTCTGCTCCTCTCTCTCTCTGCTCCTCTCTCTCTGCTCCTCTCTCTCTGCTCCTCTCTCTGCTCCTCTCTCTCTGCTCCTCTCTCTGCTCCGCTCTCTGCTCCTCTCTCTGCTCCTCTCTCTCTGCTCCTCTCTCTCTGCTCCTCTCTCTGCTCCGCTCTCTGCTCCTCTCTCTGCACCTCTCTCTCTGCTCCTCTCTCTCTGCTCCTCTCTCTCTCTGCTCCTCTCTCTCTGCTCCTCTCTCTGCTCCGCTCTCTGCTCCTCTCTCTGCTCCTCTCTCTCTGCTCCTCTCTCTGCTCCTCTCTCTCTGCTCCTCTCTCTGCTCCTCTCTCTCTGCTCCTCTCTCTCTCTGCTCCTCTCTCTCTGCTCCTCTCTCTCTGCTCCTCTCTCTGCTCCGCTCTCTGCTCCTCTCTCTGCTCCTCTCTCTCTGCTCCTCTCTCTCTGCTCCTCTCTCTCTGCTCCTCTCTCTCTGCTCCTCTCTCTCTGCTCCTCTCTCTCTGCTCCTCTCTCTGCTCCTCTCTCTGCTCCTCTCTCTCTGCTCCTCTCTCTGCTCCGCTCTCTGCTCCTCTCTCTGCTCCTCTCTCTCTGCTCCTCTCTCTCTCTGCTCCTCTCTCTCTGCTCCTCTCTCTCTGCTCCTCTCTCTGCTCCGCTCTCTGCTCCTCTCTCTGCTCCTCTCTCTCTGCTCCTCTCTCTGCTCCTCTCTCTCTGCTCCTCTCTCTCTGCTCCTCACTCTGCTCTTCTCCCACTTTGCAAATCCAATCAGTTTTCCACATTGATTGGTGGAAACAACGGTGATTCAACCCGTTTCTGTCCAATGGGAACTCTGTCTGCTGTATCAGGTGACAGGTGGTACAGTCCAACATTACCTTACAGTGAAAACACACAGACATGAGAGAGACAGGACAGATGTGGAGCTGGGGGGATGGGAGAAGTGTGTCCCAGCGTGTGTGTGTGTGTCCCTCAGGGTGTGTGTGTGACCCAGTGTGTGTGTGTGTGTCCCATTGTGTGTGTGTGTGTGTGTGTGTGTGTGTGTGTGTGTGTGTGTGTGTGTGTGTGTGTGTGTGTGTGTGTGTGTGTGTGTGTGTGTGTGTGTGTGTGTGTGTGTGTGTGTGTGTGTGTGTGTGTGTGTGTGTGTGTGTGTGTGTGTGCGTGTGCGTGTGCGTGTGCGTGTGCGTGTGCGTGTGCGTGTGCATGTGCGTGTGTGTCTAAGAGGAGAGACAGAGACATAAAGAGACTGAGTGAATCAACACCTGTTGCACCAGTGGGTCGTAACTCTACATCTGACCTAGAAATGATACCTGTTGCACCACCTGGGAGCCCTTCCTGCTATGAGCTACGTCTGGACCTAGATACTAGTAGGGAGCAGGCATAGGGTGTTCAATTGGGACTGTCATTCATCCAGATACGCACAGAAAATATATTTTCAAAAGGATGGGAGTTTCGTGTTCATGTTTTAAAACGCCTTTTGGAGTTTCCTAGACGCGCTCCAATCAATCGCAAAATGATATGCTTAGACTTTCTTTGTCTTTTTGTGAAACATCTCATCGATTGATAATCAGACACGTCACTGGCTTTTCGGAGTAGCAAAATAATCCACGATGCTACACAACATGCTAACAAAATGTTGTGATCAGCACTGCTAATAGAAGAACCAACCAGACTAATGACGATGAACATTCACCTCAACAAAACTAACATTTCCCAGCCTGATGTTAAACTCACAGACATGATTCAAACAGTTTTAGAAACTTCAGAGTGTTTTCTATCCACATCTATGAATAATATGCATATCTTATATTCTTGGCATGAGTAGCAGGAAGTTGAAATTGTGCACTCTATTTGTCCAAAAGTGAAAATGCTGCCCCCTAGCCCCAAGAGGTTAACGGTCGGATACCTTTATGGGCAGTTTCAGTAAACAAACAATATGATACGTACCTTTAACGGTGTGTGTGTGTGTGTGTGTGTGTGTGTGTGTGTGTGTGTGTGTGTGTGTGTGTGTGTGTGTGTGTGTGTGTGTGTGTGTGTGTGTGTGTGTGTGTGTGTGTGTGTGTGTGTGTGTATACATGCAAAGTATAAAGTCCTACCTGTCCCAGGTCCAAGGTGACGTTGACCTGGTTGAACTCTGTGCTGCGGGAGAGAGGAGGGCTCTGCCACCACCTCTCTGTCCCGTCGATGGCATTGGTGATGGGGTGGGCTCTGTCACTGTCCCCTATGGCGCACGTATCACAGTACTGGCCCTGAAGAACACAGCAAATAGTATGTTATAGAGAGTATAGTCTAGAAGAAAAAGAAACACACCTATTTAGACGAGGTGCTGGCTAGAGGTGCTGGCTAGAGGTGCTGGCTAGAGGTGCTGGCTCGAGGTGCTGGCTAGAGGTGCTGGCTAGAGGTGCTGGCTAGAGGTGCTGGCTAGAGGTGCTGGCTCGAGGTGCTGGCTAGAGGTGCTGGCTAGAGGTGCTGGCTAGAGGTGCTGGCTCGAGGTGCTGGCTAGAGGTGCTGGCTAGAGGTGCTGGCTAGAGGTGCTGGCTCGAGGTGCTGGCTAGAGGTGCTGGCTAGAGGTGCTGGCTAGAGGTGCTGGCTAGAGGTGCTGGCTCGAGGTGCTGGCTAGAGGTGCTGGCTAGAGGTGCTGGCTAGAGGTGCTGGCTAGAGGTGCTGGCTAGAGGTGCTGGCTAGAGGTGTAGAAAACTTGAAAATAAAAGAGAGCCGCACACTCTAGGAGCTCAGATGCAATAATTTAATTACCAACGTTTCGACAGCCAAGCTGTCTTCATCAGGGTAGATAGTATAGTATCATATAATATAGTATAGTACCATTTAATATAGTATAGTACAATATAGTATAGTATAATACACTGTAGTATAGTGTAATACATTATAATATAGTATATTGTAGTTTAGAATAGTATAGTATAGTTTAATATAGTATAGTACCATATAATATAGTATAGTGTCATACAATATAGTATAGTACCATATAATATAGTATAGTACAATATAGTATAGTATAATACAGTATAGTACCATATACTATAGTATAGTATAATATATTGTAGTTTAGAATAGTATAGTATAGTTTAATATAGTATAGTAGCATATAATATAGTATAGTGTCATATAATATAGTACCATATCATATATAGTATAGTAGCATATAATATAGTATAGTGTCATATAATATAGTACCATATAATATTGTATAGTATAATATATTGTAGTTTTGTATAGTATAGTACAATAAAGTATAGTATAATATATTGTAGTATAGTATAGTATAATGCAGTATAAAATATTTTGGTATAGTATAATACATTGTAGTATAGTATCGTATAATATAGTATAGTATAATATATTGTAGTATAGTATAATATATTGTAGTATAGTATCATTTAATATAGTGCAGTATAATATATTGTAGTATAGTATAATTCATTGTAGTACAGTATAAGTACAGGAAGAAACCTAACCTATAATATAGTATAGTATAATTCATTATAGTACAGTATAATATTGTATAGTATAATATATTGTAGTATAGTATAATATTGTATAGCATAATATATTGTAGTATAGTATAATATATTGTAGTTTAGTATAATGTAATATATTGTAGGATAGTATAGTACAATATATTGTAGTATAGTATAGTATGGTATAGTACAATGTTATATAGTATAATATATTGTAGGATAGTATAGTACAATATATTGTAGTATAGTATATTGTAGTTTAGTATAGTATAATATATTGTAGTATAGTATATTGTAGTTTAGTATAGTATAATATATTGTAGTATAGTATAATATATTGTATTTTAGTTTAGTATAGTTTAATATTGGGGTAGCAGGGTAGCCTAGTGGTTAGAGCGTTGGACTAGTAACCGGAAGGTTGCGAGTTCAAACCCCCGAGCTGACAAGGTACAAATCTGTCGTTTTGCCCCTAAACAGGCAGTTAACCCACTGTTCCCAGGCCGTCATTGAAAATAAGAATTTGTTCTTAACTGACTTGCCTGGTTAAATAAAGGAAAAATAAAAAAATAGTATCATATTTGTAGTATATAGTATAATATATTGTAGTATAGTATAATATAATATATTGTAGTATAGTATACTCTGTATGATAACATTGGTGTTTTTTTATTTAACCAGGCAAGTCAATTAAGAACAAATTCTTATTTACAATGACTGCCTACTCCGGTCAAATCCAGGCCAAACTCCCAATCATGGCCGGATTG
>NC_060182.1:4792149-4799649 GCF_021184085.1 Oncorhynchus gorbuscha | reverse complement strand
TCAAATAGTCTCCTCCCATTTTACTCCCTCAAATAGTCTCCTCCCATTAATACTCCCTCAAATAGTCTCCTCCCATTTTACTCCCTCAAATAGTCTCCTCCCATTTTACTCCCTCAAATAGTCTCCTCCCATTTTTACTCCCTCAAATAGTCTCCTCCCATTTTTACTCCCTCAAATAGTCTCCTCCCATTTTTACTCCCTCAAATAGTCTCCTCCCATTTTACTCCCTCAAATAGTCTCCTCCCATTTTACTCCCTCAAATAGTCTCCTCCCATTTTTACTCCCTCAAATAGTCTCCTCCCATTTTACTCCCTCAAATAATCATCTGCCTAGCAACAACATTGAGTCAGTCAATACTAAAAAAAAAAAATCTGAAAACGCTTACCTTGTACCTATGTCTGTCCTGTACCTATGTCTGTCCTGTACCTATGTCTGTCCTGTACCTATGTCTGTCCTGTACCTATGTCTGTCCTGTACCTATGTCTGTCCTGTACCTATGTCTGTCCTGTACCTACGTCTGTCCTGTAGCTACGTCTTTCCTGTACCTACGTCTGTCCTGTAGCTACGTCTGTCCTGTAGCTACGTCTGTCCTGTAGCTCCGTCTGTCCTGTAGCTACGTCTGTCCTGTAGCTACGTCTGTCCTGTACCTATGTCTGTCCTGTACCCACGTCTGTCCTGTACCTATGTCTGTCCTGTACCCACGTCTGTCCTGTACCCACATCTGTCCTGTACCCACGTCTGTCCTGTAGCTACGTCTGTCCTGTACCCACGTCTGTCCTGTAGCTACGTCTGTCCTGTACCCACGTCTGTCCTGTAGCTATGCGGTTCTTCCACAGGCTGCTGAAATTCATACTTTTAATTCAAACTTTTATGAAATAAAACCAACGAGTTTTGTGTGTTGATCACCTGGAGATGTACCGATGCCTCATCTCAGCAACAGGATTATAATGTGGGTTATAATTATATTATTATTATATAATAATGTGGGTTATAATTCATGAAAACATTTTTCTAAGGGTTGATACATTTTCCGTTAGGGAAAATCAAGTCTGACATTTTTTTAAATATATTTTTTCCTCCCCAATTTCCTGGTATGCAATTGTTTTTAGTAGCTACTATCTTGTCTCATCGCTACAACTCCCGTACGGGCTCGGGAGAGACGAAGGTTGAAAGTCATGCGTCCTCCGAAACACAACCCAACCAAGCCGCACTGCTTCTTCACACAGCGCGCATCCAACCCGGAAGCCAGCCGCACAGCTGTGTCAGAGGAAACACTGTGCACCTGGCAATCTTGGTTAGCGCGCACTGCGCCCGGCCCGCCACAGGAGTCGCTAGTGCGCGATGAGACAAGGATATCCCTACCGGCCAAAACCCTCCCTAACCCAGACGATGCTAGGCCAATTGTGCGTTGCCCCACGGACCTCCCGGTCGCGGCCGGTTACGACAGAGCCTGGGCGCGAACCCAGAGTCTCTGGTGGCACAGCTGGCGCTGCAGTACACTGCACCACCCGGGAGGCAAAGTCTGACATTTTTAAATAGAAATGACAAACTTTAAAATACTTTTTTAAAACTTGAATATATTACAAGTCTTCATTTCCTGCTGTACAGGAAATTTCCTGCAACAACAGGATGATCAAATTAAGAGATGTCATCTGTAGTGGCTTTGACATACTATGTAAACTAAGATTCAATTCAAAAGCTCATATGCAGTTAAGAAACACAATTGAGGAAAAAAGTGTTTTCGATCAAAGTTTTTAAAATGAAGAGTATGAATTTCAGAAGAACCGCAGTTGTACAGGACAGACATAGGTACAAGGTAAGCATTTTCAGAATTTTACATTTTTTTTTTAGTATTGACAGACTCAATGTTGTTGCTAGGCAGATCAAACGTCCAGTTATCAAAACTCAGCTCCGCCCCTCGATATATAAGAGAACGGAAGTTGAGCGTTCCTCAGCTACGGAGGGTGGTGCTCGTCAAGGAGTTTAACTGAAATTCTGAAGTAGGACAAATATCTAGGCAACAACTCAGCAGTTGCTTGGTTCACAGCGCGAACGGCACAGGTCACTCACCCCCAGGAATGTCAAAACAGGAGGGGAAGAAAGTTCTACAAAGGTTTTAATAATAAGACGAACAGTGGTGTTGGGGGCTGTGCTTTGTCAAAGTGGGTGGGGTTATATCCTGCCTGGTTGTCAAAGTGGGTGGGGTTATATCCTGCCTGGTTGTCAAAGTGGGCGGGGTTATATCCTGCCTGGTTGTCAAAGTGGGCGGGGTTATATCCTGCCTGGTTGTCAAAGTGGGTGGGGTAATATCCTGCCTGGTTGTCAAAGTGGGTGGGGTTATATCTTGCCTGGTTGTCAAAGTGGGTGGGGTTATATCCTGCTTTGTTGGCCCTGTCCGGGGGTATCGTCGGACGGGGCCACAGTGTCTCCCGACCCCTCCTGTCTCAGCCTCCAGTATTTATGCTGCAGTAGTTTATGTGTCGGGGGCTAGGGTCAGTCTGTTATATCTGGAGTACTTCTCCTGTCTTATCCGGTGTCCTGTGTGAATTTAAGCATGCTCTCTCTAATTCTCTCTTTCTCTCTCTCGGAGGACCTGAGCCCTAGGACCATGCCTCAGGACTAACTGGCCTGATGACTCCTTGCTGTCCCCAGTCCACCTGGTTGTGCTGCTGCTCCAATTTTGACTGTTCTACCCTCGACAACCACAGTGATTATTATTATTTGACCCTGCTGGTCATCTATGAACGTTTGAACATCTTTGCCATGTTCTGTTATAATCTCCACCCGGCAGAGCCAGAAGATGACTGGCCACCCCTCAGAGCCTGGTTCCTCTCTAGGTTTCTTCCTAGGTTTTGGCCTTTCTAGGGAGTTTTTCCTAGCCACCGTGCTTCTATACCTGCATTGCTTGCTGTTTGGGGTTTTAGGCTGGGTTTCTGTACAGCACTTTGTGACATCAGCTGATGTAAAAAGGGCTTTATAAATACATTTTGATTGATTAACAACTTTTTAGTTAGTTATAGGAATTAAGTTGTTTTATCCAAGCAGGCAAAATCCCACTGGGCACAAACTGGTTTAATCAATGTTGTTTCAACATCATTTGTCAACGTATTGTGACGTGGAAAATACATTGGATTTGGAAAAAAAAAGCAATCAACTGTTGTTTTGAGGGTGGAATTTCACCATCAGGATTATGTCTTCATTCTAACCCATTTCCAACACAGACAAACCTCGTATAAAATATGTTGAATTTGTACCTTTGAAACAACATCAGATTTTCAACATTATGTATCTGTATTATCCACATTTAGAAGAAAATAAAAACTTCAGGCTGAGTAGCACAACCTACTGGAGAGTTGGTGTAACTACAGCTATTCAATTGGTCTCCCATCCAGAGTTTTAAAATGTGTCACTGACTTCAACCAATGTGCTATCATGACAACGATCATTGAGAGAGTTCTCTTAATAACTACATCTATTCACTGTTGCTAGCAAAGTCAATTTCAATGGGTATATTTAACAGAGCAAATGGAATTCTCTGAGAGAATTTAGCATTTTTAAAACACATTTCTTGCTGTTCTAGACATTTTGACATGAGGCCGAGTGAACATTTATCATTTTTACAGCTAATTTCCCTGTAATTCTAAACATTTTGGCAATTGGCGTATGACCTGTTCTTATGCTATCTGGGGAAAGGTTGGGGGCCAACCGAACTTATTTTGGCTTGGGGGCCGCCAGAGGCCGTGGGACCACCCGCCTTACGGGGGCTGCTAGGGTGTGTTGTACACCATTGATCCACGTTGAAATGAGGTGCTGTGCCCAGTAGAATAACCTATAATAACAAATACAGGTTGAATAAAATATATCTCATGTTCTTACCTGGATGGTTTGGCTCTGGTGACTCGGGTCCCCTGACACTGGCCCCCCGACCAGCTTGCAATACAAATCGTGTATCGACCTTCCATTGTCCCCCTCTCCACAGGTCGCTGTCGCTGTGATTTTGGTCCCTTCTGCCAGGTTAAAATAAGGTGGGTGCAGGCTGTAGCCATTCACCCCGTTGGTGGGCAGTTCCTGGCCCTGCGCCGAGAGGCCGCAGATTAAGGGGTATAACAGCAGCAACGCAAGTTGTGTAGGGCCGCCAGCCGCCGGGGATACAGTCCCCAACACCAGTCCCCTCGCCATCTTCACCTGCCGGCGCTCTACTCGCGGTTCGTTAGATAAATAGGTGACTAGGCTACAACGGACAAAACTAATAGAAATGTTCAAGAAAAGAACAGCCGAGATTATAACTTTACTGTGTCGTTACAAAGTAGGCTACCATCGGAAGTATAGCAATATAACAACGATATAAATGAGAGTTTAACTCCGAATCGTTGCGCGGTGAAGAAGTGCACAACAGTCGATGCGCTCTGCTTTTGCTGCGGTGGCCGTGTATCTCTCGCTCCGGCGAGCACCTAACTATCTGTGCTCTGTTCTCTCTCCCTCCCCTACTCTCTCAATTCAATTCCCTCTCTCTCTTTTTCTGCCCTTAGTGGCTGAACGAGGTAGCTCAGCGCCAAGGTTGACTGGCTCCAATAAAATAAAAGTGTATTGGTCGCGTACACAGATGTTATAGCGGTTGCAGCGGGAAGCTCCCCAACGGTGCAGTAAAATGTAAATATACACACATACTAATAAACAACGAAAATAGAAACAAGAAATCAAGAATGTCAGACCGAATAACCTAAACAACACTGTACCAGTTAATCCAAATGCAATCTATGAATATATAGGTCCTACACCCAAGAATATATAGCCTAGTGCAGGGTTCCCCAACTGGCGTCCCGCGGCCCCCCCCCCCCAAGTTTTATTGGTGTGTGTGAAATGATCATTGTTGGCCATAAAAGACTGTAAAAACACCAGGAAAATCAGCTCCAAGTGATGTTATATTAAGTCATCTGTTACCAAGTATTACCACACATAGTAGATGTGTAATCATCCTGTACCAATGTAAGTCAGGTTTGAAATTGTTACGTTTTAGTCAAACATTATACAGTTGAAGACAGAAGTTTACATACACAAGGTTGGAGTCATTAAAACTCGTTTTTCAACCACTCCACAAATGTATTGTTTAACAAACTATAGTTTTGGCAAGTCGGTTAGAACATCTACTTTGTGCATGACACAAGTAATTTTTCCAACAATTGTTTAGACAGATTATTTCACTTATAATTCACTGTATCACAATTCCAGTGTGTCAGAAGTTTACATACACTAAGTTGACTGTGCCTTTTAAACAGCTTGGAAAATTCCAGAAAATGATGTCATGGCTTTAGAAGCTTCTGATAGGCTAATTGACATAATTTGAGTCAATTGGAGGTGTACCTGTGGATGTATTTCAAGGCCTACTTTCAAACTCAGTGCCTCTTTGGTTGACATCATGGGAAAATCAAAAGAAATCAGCCAAGACCTCAGAAAGAAAATTGTAAACCTCCATAAGTCTGGTTCATCCTTGGGAGCAATTTCCAAATGCCTGAAGGTACCACGTTCATCTGTACAAACAATAGTATGCAATCCCAATCCCAAAACAACAGTAAAGGACCTTGTGAAGATGCTGGAGGAAACAGGTACAGAAGTATCTATATCCACAGTAAAACGAGTCCTATACTGACATAACCTGAAAGGCCTCTAGGCAGTAGACAGGTAGGCAGTAGACAGGCACAATCTTGTAACTGGATCGGCTGTGGGTTTTACAATACTGCCAGAGATAGATACTGTATGTACAGTTGAAGTCGGAAGTTCACATACACCTTAGCCAAATACATTTAAACCAGTCCCACCTGCAGCAAAGCACGCCCACATGATGCTGCCACCCCCGTGCTTCACGGTTAGGATGGTGTGCTTCAGCTTGCAAGGTTCCCCCTTTTTCCTCCAAACATAACGATGGTCATTATGGCCCAAACAGTTCTATTTTTGTTTCATCAGATCAGAGGACAAAAAGTGTGATCTTTGTCCCCATGTGCAGTTGCAAACCGTAGTCTGGCTTTTTTTCCTTGCTGAGCGGCCTTTCAGGTTATGTCGATATAGGACTTGTTTTACTGTGGATATAGATACTTTTGTACCTGTTTCCTCCAGCATCTTCACAAGGTCCTTTGCTGTTGTTCTGGGATTGATTTGCACTTTTCGCACCAAAGTACGTTCATCTCTAGGAGACAGAACGCGTCTCCTTCCTGAGCAGTGTGGCGGCTGCGTGATCCCATGGTGTTTATACTTGCGTACTATTGTTTGTACAGATGAACGCGGTACCTTCAGGCGTTTGGAAATTGCTCCCAAGGATGAACCAGACTTGTGGAGGTCTACAATTTGTTTTCTGAGGTCTTGGCTGATTTCTTTTGATTTCCCCATGATGTCAAGCAAAGAGTTTGAAGGTAGGCCTTGAAATACATCCACAGGTACACCTCCAATTGACTCAAATGGTGTCAATTCGCCAATCAGAAGCTTCTAAAGCCATGACATCATTTTCTGGAATTTTCCAAGCTGTTTAAAGGCACAGTCAACTTAGTGTATGTAAACTTCTGACCCGCTGGAATTGGGATACAGTTTCCAAGAACACAGGATGAGATGTTACTATCCTTTGTGCAAGCACTTCCAAGAGTTCATGAACAGTGAGCGTGGTGAAATTTGGGGAGCGCATCGTCAGTAGTGTACCTGTCTGTAAACATCGTCAGTAGTGTACCTGTCTGTAAACATCGTCAGTAGTGTACCTGTCTGTAAACATCGTCAGTAGTGTACCTGTCTGTAAACATCGTCAGTAGTGTACCTGTCTGTAAACATCGTCAGTAGTGTACCTGTCTGTAAACATCGTCAGTAGTGTACCTGTCTGTAAACATCGTCAGTAGTGTACCTGTCTGTAAACATCGTCAGTAGTGTACCTGTCTGTAAACATCGTCAGTAGTGTACCTGTCTGTAAACATCGTCAGTAGTGTACCTGTCTGTAAACATCGTCAGTAGTGTACCTGTCTGTAAACATCGTCAGTAGTGTACCTGTCTGTAAGCATCGTCAGTAGTGTACCTGTCTGTAAACATCGTCAGTAGTGTACCTGTCTGTAAACATCGTCAGTAGTGTACCTGTCTGTAAACATCGTCAGTAGTGTACCTGTCTGTAAACATCGTCAGTAGTGTACCTGTCTGTAAACATCGTCAGTAGTGTACCTGTCTGTAAACATCGTCAGTAGTGTACCTGTCTGTAAACATCGTCAGTAGTGTACCTGTCTGTAAACATCGTCAGTAGTGTACCTGTCTGTAAACATCGTCAGTAGTGTACCTGTCTGTAAACATCGTCAGTAGTGTACCTGTCTGTAAACATGTAAACATCGTCAGTAGTGTACCTGTCTGTAAACATCGTCAGTAGTGTACCTGTCTGTAAACATCGTCAGTAGTGTACCTGTCTGTAAACATCGTCAGTAGTGTACCTGTCTGTAAACATCGTCAGTAGTGTACCTGTCTGTAAACATCGTCAGTAGT
>NC_060182.1:4774649-4789649 GCF_021184085.1 Oncorhynchus gorbuscha | reverse complement strand
CTGACTGTTCTCTCTGCTACCAACGTACCAAGTCTCTCCGCTGACTGTTCCCTCTGCTACTGCTTACCAACGTACCAAGTCTCTCAGCTGACTGTTCTCTCTGCTACCACTTACCAATGTACCAAGTCTCTCCGCTGACTGTTCTCTCTGCTACCACTTACCAACGTACCAAGTCTCTCAGCTGACTGTTCTCTCTGCTACCAACGTACCAAGTCTCTAAGCTGACTGTTCTCTCTGCTACCACTTACCAACGTACCAAGTCTCTAAGCTGACTGTTCTCTCTGCTACCACTTACCAACGTACCAAGTCTCTCAGCTGACTGTTCTCTCTGCTACCAACGTACCAAGTCTCTCAGCTGACTGTTCTCTCTGCTACCAACGTACCAAGTCTCTCAGCTGACTGTTCTCTCTGCTACCACTTACCAACGTACCAAGTCTCTCAGCTGACTGTTCTCTCTGCTACCAATGTACCAAGTCTGGAACCAACAGGACCCTGAACAGCTTCTACCCCCAAACCATAAGACTGATAAATAGTTAGTTAAATAGTTAACCACTAACTACCCAAACTATCTGCATTGCCCCTTTTGGCACTAACTTTTTTGACTCAACACATACGCTGCTGCTACTGTTAATTATCTATCCTGTTGTCTAGTCACTTCACCCCTACCTATTGGTACATATCTACCTCAATTACCTCGTACTCATCACATACTGTTAATGTTAATTATCTATCCTGTTGTCTAGTCACTTCACCCCTACATATTGGTACATATCTACCTCAATTACCTCGTACTCATCACATACTGTTACTGTTAATTATATATCCTGTTGTCTAGTCACTTCACCCCTACCTATTGGTACATATCTACCTCAATTACCTCATACTCATCACATACTGTTAATGTTAATTATCTATCCTGTTGTCTAGTCACTTCACCCCTACCTATTGGTACATATCTACCTCAATTACCTCGTACTCATCACATACTGCTACTGTTTATTATCTATCCTGTTGTCTAGTCACTTCACCCCTACCTATTGGTACATATCTACCTCAATTACCTCGTACTCATCACATACTGCTACTGTTTATTATCTATCCTGTTGTCTAGCCACTTCACCCCTACCTATTGGTACATATCTACCTCAATTACCTCGTACTCATCACATACTGCTACTGTTTATTATCTATCCTGTTGTCTAGTCACTTCACCCCTACCTATTGGTACATATCTACCTCAATTACCTCGTACTCATCACATACTGTTAATGTTAATTATCTATCCTGTTGTCTAGTCACTTCACCCCTACCTATTGGTACATATCTACCTCAATTACCTCGTACTCATCACATACTGCTACTGTTTATTATCTATCCTGTTGTCTAGTCACTTCACCCCTACCTATTGGTACATATCTATCTCAATGACATTGTTCCCTGTATATGGTCTCAGTGCTCTGTGTAAATAACCCTGTATATGGTCTGTACTCTGTAAATAACCCTGTTTATGGACTCAGTACTCTGTGTAAATAACCCTGTTTATGGACTCAGTACTCTGTGTAAATAACCCTGTTTATGGACTCAGTACTCTGTGTAAATAACCCTGTTTATGGACTCAGTACTCTGTGTAAATAACCCTGTATATGGACTCAGTACTCTGTGTAAATAACCCTGTTTATGGATCAGTACTCTGTGTAAATAACCCTGTTTATGGACTCAGTACTCTGTGTAAATAACCCTGTTTATGGACTCAGTGTAAATAACCCTGTTTATGGACTCAGTACTCTGTGTAAATAACCCTGTTTATGGACTCAGTACTCTGTGTAAATAACCCTGTTTATGGATCAGTACTCTGTGTAAATAACCCTGTTTATGGACTCAGTACTCTGTGTAAATAACCCTGTTTATGGACTCAGTACTCTGTGTAAATAACCCTGTTTATGGACTCAGTGTAAATAACCCTGTTTATGGACTCAGTACTCTGTGTAAATAACCCTGTTTATGGACTCAGTACTCTGTGTAAATAACCCTGTATATGGACTCAGTACTCTGTGTAAATAACCCTGTTTATGGACTCAGTACTCTGTGTAAATAACCCTGTTTATGGACTCAGTACTCTGTGTAAATAACCCTGTTTATGGACTCAGTACTCTGTGTAAATAACCCTGTTTATGGACTCAGTACTCTGTGTAAATAACCCTGTTTATGGACTCAGTACTCTGTGTAAATAACCCTGTTTATGGACTCAGTACTCTGTGTAAATAACCCTGTTTATGGACTCAGTACTCTGTGTAAATAACCCTGTTTATGGACTCAGTACTCTGTGTAAATAACCCTGTTTATGGACTCAGTACTCTGTGTAAATAACCCTGTTTATGGACTCAGTTCTCTGTGTAAATAACCCTGTTTATGGACTCAGTTCTCTGTGTAAATAACCCTGTTTATGGACTCAGTACTCTGTGTAAATAACCCTGTTTATGGACTCAGTACTCTGTGTAAATAACCCTGTATATGGACTCAGTACTCTGTGTAAATAACCCTGTTTATGGACTCAGTACTCTGTGTAAATAACCCTGTTTATGGACTCAGTACTCTGTGTAAATAACCCTGTTTATGGACTCAGTACTCTGTGTAAATAACCCTGTTTATGGACTCAGTACTCTGTGTAAATAACCCTGTTTACGGACTCAGTACTCTGTGTAAATAACCCTGTTTATGGACTCAGTTCTCTGTGTAAATAACCCTGTTTATGGACTCAGTTCTCTGTGTAAATAACCCTGTTTATGGACTCAGTACTCTGTGTAAATAACCCTGTTTATGGACTCAGTACTCTGTGTAAATAACCCTGTATATGGACTCAGTACTCTGTGTAAATAACCCTGTTTATGGACTCAGTACTCTGTGTAAATAACCCTGTTTATGGACTCAGTACTCTGTGTAAATAACCCTGTTTATGGACTCAGTACTCTGTGTAAATAACCCTGTTTATGGACTCAGTACTCTGTGTAAATAACCCTGTTTATGGACTCAGTACTCTGTGTAAATAACCCTGTTTATGGACTCAGTACTCTGTGTAAATAACCCTGTTTATGGACTCAGTACTCTGTGTAAATAACCCTGTTTATGGACTCAGTTCTCTGTGTAAATAACCCTGTTTATGGACTCAGTTCTCTGTGTAAATAACCCTGTTTATGGACTCAGTACTCTGTGTAAATAACCCTGTTTATGGACTCAGTACTCTGTGTAAATAACCCTGTTTATGGACTCAGTACTCTGTGTAAATAACCCTGTTTATGGACTCAGTACTCTGTGTAAATAACCCTGTTTATGGACTCAGTACTCTGTGTAAATAACCCTGTTTATGGACTCAGTACTCTGTGTAAATAACCCTGTTTATGGACTCAGTACTCCGTGTAAATAACCCTGTTTATGGACTCAGTACTCTGTGTAAATAACCCTGTTTATGGACTCAGTACTCTGTGTAAATAACCCTGTATATGGACTCAGTACTCTGTGTAAATAACCCTGTTTATGGACTCAGTACTCTGTGTAAATAACCCTGTTTATGGACTCAGTACTCTGTGTAAATAACCCTGTTTATGGACTCAGTACTCTGTGTAAATAACCCTGTTTATGGACTCAGTGTAAATAACCCTGTTTATGGACTCAGTACTCTGTGTAAATAACCCTGTTTATGGACTCAGTACTCTGTGTAAATAACCCTGTTTATGGA
Organism: Oncorhynchus gorbuscha; assembly: GCF_021184085.1. Classification (NCBI taxonomy): domain Eukaryota; kingdom Metazoa; phylum Chordata; class Actinopteri; order Salmoniformes; family Salmonidae; genus Oncorhynchus; species Oncorhynchus gorbuscha. Next base: position 4,785,916 of record NC_060182.1, on the reverse strand, counting down.
CTCAGTGTAAATAACCCTGTTTATGGACTCAGTACTCTGTGTAAATAACCCTGTTTATGGACTCAGTACTCTGTGTAAATAACCCTGTTTATGGACTCAGTACTCTGTGTAAATAACCCTGTTTATGGACTCAGTACTCTGTGTAAATAACCCTGTTTATGGACTCAGTGTAAATAACCCTGTATATGGACTCAGTACTCTGTGTAAATAACCCTGTATATGGACTCAGTACTCCGTGTAAATAACCCTGTATATGGACTCAGTACTCTGTGTAAATAACCCTGTTTATGGACTCAGTACTCTGTGTAAATAACCCTGTATATGGACTCAGTACTCCGTGTAAATAACCCTGTATATGGACTCAGTACTCTGTGTAAATAACCAAGCCTATCATTACTTATTGTGTATTTATTCATCATGTTGTTTTGTTTCTATTATTTCTCTGTTGTTTCTGTTGCCCGTCAGCATTTCACTGTTAGTCTACACCTGTTGTTACTCTCTACATTGTTGGGAAGGGCCCGTCAGCATTTCACTGTTAGTCTACACCTGTTGTTACTCTCTACATTGTTGGGAAGGGCCCGTCAGCATGTCACTGTTACTCTACACCTGTTGTTTCTCTCTACATTGTTGGGAAGGGCCCGTCAGCATGTCACTGTTACTCTACACCTGTTGTTACTCTCTACATTGTTGGGAAGGGCCCGTCAGCATGTCACTGTTACTCTACACCTGTTGTTAACCTCTGTTGTTGGGAAGGGCCCGTCAGCATGTCACTGTTACTCTACACCTGTTGTTACTCTCTACATTGTTGGGAAGGGCCCGTCAGCATGTCACTGTTACTCTACACCTGTTGTTACTCTCTACATTGTTGGGAAGGGCCCGTCAGCATGTCACTGTTAGTCTACACCTGTTGTTACTCTCTACATTGTTGGGAAGGGCCCGTCAGCATCTCACTGTTAGTCTACACCTGTTGTTACTCTCTACATTGTTGGGAAGGGCCCGTCAGCATCTCACTGTTAGTCTACACCTGTTGTTTCTCTCTACATTGATGGGAAGGGCCCTGTTTAGCATCTCACTGTTAAATACACCTGTTGTTACTCTCTACATTGTTGGGAAGGGCCCGTCAGCATCTCACTGTTAGTCTACACCTGTTGTTTCTCTCTACATTGATGGGAAGGGCCCTGTTTACTGTTAGTCTACACCTGTTGTTTCTCTCTACATTGTTGGGAAGGGCCCGTCAGCATTTCACTGTTAGTCTACACCTGTTGTTTCTCTTTACATTGTTGGGAAGGGCCCGTCAGCATTTCACTGTTAGTCTACACCTGTTGTTTCTCTCTACATTGTTGGGAAGGGCCCGTCAGCATGTCACTGTTAGTCTACACCTGTTGTTTCTCTCTACATTGTTGGGAAGGGCCCGTCAGCATGTCACTGTTAGTCTACACCTGTTGTTTCTCTCTACATTGTTGGGAAGGGCCCGTCAGCATGTCACTGTTAGTCTACACCTGTTGTTACTCTCTACATTGTTGGGAAGGGCCCGTCAGCATGTCACTGTTAGTCTACACCTGTTGTTTCTCTCTACATTGTTGGGAAGGGCCCGTCAGCATTTCACTGTTAGTCTACACCTGTTGTTTCTCTCTACATTGTTGGGAAGGGCCCGTCAGCATGTCACTGTTAGTCTACACCTGTTGTGTCTCTCTACATTGTTGGGAAGGGCCCGTCAGCATTTCACTGTTAGTCTACACCTGTTGTTTCTCTCTACATTGTTGGGAAGGGCCCGTCAGCATTTCACTGTTAGTCTACACCTGTTGTTACTCTCTACATTGTTGGGAAGGGCCCGTCAGCATCTCACTGTTAGTCTACACCTGTTGTTTCCCTCTACATTGTTGGGAAGGGCCCGTCAGCATTTCACTGTTAGTCTACACCTGTTGTTACTCTCTACATTGTTGGGAAGGGCCCGTCAGCATTTCACTGTTAGTCTACACCTGTTGTTTCTCTCTACATTGTTGGGAAGGGCCCGTCAGCATTTCACTGTTAGTCTACACCTGTTGTTTACCAACCATGTGACAAATACAATTTTATTTGATTTGGGAGATATACACTACGTGACCCAAAGTGTATGGACACCTGCTCGTCCAACATCTCATTCCAAAATCATGGGCATTAATATGGAGTTGGTCCCCCCTCTTTGCTGCTATAACAGCCTCCACTCGTCTGGGAAGGCTTTCCACTAGATGTTGGAACATTGCTGCTATAACAGCCTCCACTCTTCTGGGAAGGCTTTCCACTAGATGTTGGAACATTGCTGCTATAACAGCCTCCACTCTTCTGGGAAGGCTTTCCACTAGATGTTGGAACATTGCTGCTATAACAGCCTCCAGTCTTCTGGGAAGACTTTCCACTAGAAGTTGGAACATTGCTGCTATAACAGCCTCCACTCTTCTGGGAAGGCTTTTCAGTAGATGTTGGAACATTGCTGCAGGGGGACTTGCTTCTATTCAGCCACAAGAGCATTAGTGATGTTGGACGATTAGGCCTGGCTCGCAGTCGGTGTTCCAATTACATCCCCAAAAGTGTTAGTTGGGGTTGAGGTCAGGGCTCTGTGCAGGCCAGTTAAGTTCTTCCACATGGGGCATCCCGATGGCGCAACAGTCATAGAAGAGGGAGGAGAATATATAGTGTATGTTTGAGGGGGACATAGAGCTTAAGACAGAGGTCTCACTACACGTGGATGATGGAAGTGTCATGGGCCTGTCACAATTTACCTTAAGGTTTAGAGAGTAAAGAGGAAGATGAGGGGGAGGGGGGAGGAGGAAGTTGGGAGATTTGTGCATCCTAAATGGCACCCTATTCCCTACATAGTAGCCATAGGGCTCTGGTCTAAAGTAGTGCACTATATAGGGAATAGGGTGCCATAGGGCTCTGGTCTAAAGTAGTGCACTTTGTAGGGAATAGGGTGCCATAGGGCTCTGATCTAAAGTAGTGCACTATGTGTAGGGAATAGGGTGCCATAGGGCTCTGGTCTAAAGTAGTGCACTATGTAGGGATTAGGGTGTCATTTGGGATGCTACACATCTTTAGAGTAACAGGAGGGAGGAGAAAGAGGGAGACTAGTGCCAATGTCACTTCAGGGGAAGGGAGTAGAAAAGGGAAGGAAGGGGAGGGAGGAGCAGACGGAGGAGAAGAGGGAGGAGGAAAAGAGGGAGGGAGGAGAAGAAGAAGGAATATGAGGAGAACAGGAAGGGAGGAGAGGAAGGACGAGGAGAAGAGGGAGGGAGGGAGGGAGGGAGGGGAGGGAGGAGAGGGAGGGAGGGAGGGAGGAGGGAGGGGGAGGGAGGGGGAAGAGGTTAGGGAGGAGAGAGGAGGGGGGAGGAAGGGAGGGAGGGAGGGAGGGAGGGAGGGAGGGAGGGAGGGAGGGAGGGAGGGAGGGAGGGAGGGGGAAGGGAGGGAGGGAGGGAGGGAGGGAGGGGGAGGGAGGGAGGGAGGGAGGGAGGGAGGGAGGGAGGAGGAGGAAGTCGGAGAGAGGAGGAGAGGGAAGAGAGAGGGAGGGGGGAGGAGGAAGAGTGAGGGAGGAGGAGGAGGAGAGGGAAGAAGGAGGGAGGAGAAGAGGGAGGAGGTGAAGAGGGTGGGAGTGGAGAAGTAGAAGGAGGAGTTTGAAGAGGAGGGAGGAGGAGAAGAAGGAGGGAGAAGAGGAGGGAGGAGGAGAAGTTGGAGGGGGGAGAAGAGGGAGGAGGAGAAGAGATTAGGGAGTGGAGAAGAGGAAGGAGGAGGAGAAGTTGGAGGGAGGAGGAGAGGGAGGAGGAGAAGAGGTTAGGGAGTGGAGAAGAGGAAGGAGGAGGAGAAGTTGGAGGGAGGAGGAGAGGGAGGAGGAGAAGAGGTTAGGGAGTGGAGAAGAGGAAGGTGGAGGAGAAGTTGGAGGGAGGAGGAGAAGTGAGGCAGGGCAAGGCGAGGCGAGGGAGAAGTAGATACTATACACTATCTACTATTACCTACACTATCTACTATTACCTACACTATCTACTAGTACCTACACTATCTACTAGTACCTACACTATCTACAGACCCTATTACCTACACTATCTACTATTACCTACACTATCTACTATTACCTACACTATCTACTATTACCTACACAATCTACTATTACCTACACTATCTACTATTACCTACACTATCTACTATTACCTACACTATCTACTATTACCTACACTATCTACTATTACCTACACTATCTACTAGTACCTACACTATCTACTAGTACCTACACTATCTACAGACCCTATTACCTACACTATCTACTATTACCTACACTATCTACTATTACCTACACTATCTACTATTACCTACACTATCTACTATTACCTACACTATCTACTATTACCTACACAATCTACTATTACCTACACTATCTACTATTACCTACACTATCTACTATTACCTACACTATCTACTATTACCTACACTATCTACTATTACCTACACTATCTACTATTACCTACACTATCTACTATTACCTACACTATCTACTATTACCTACACTATCTACTAGTACCTACACTATCTACTAGTACCTACACTATCTACTATTACCTACACTATCTACTATTACCTACACAATCTACTATTACCTACATTATCTACTATTACCTACACTATCTACAGACCCTATTACCTACACTATCTACTATTACCTACACTATCTACTATTACCTACACTATCTACTATTACCTACACTATCTACAGGCTCTATTACCTACACTATCTACTATTACTACATTATCTACTATTACCTACACTATCTACAGACCCTATTACCTACACTATCTACTATTACCTACACTATCTACTATTACCTACACTATCTACTATTACCTACACTATCTACTATTACCTACACTATCTACTATTACCTACACTATCTACAGGCTCTATTACCTACACTATCTACTATTACCTACACTATCTACTATTACCTACACTATCTACAGACCCTATTACCTACACTATCTACTATTACCTACACTATCTACAGACCCTATTACCTACACTATCTACTATTACCTACACTATCTACTATTACCTACACTATCTACAGGCTCTATTACCTACACTATCTACTATTACCTACACTATCTACTATTACTACATTATCTACTATTACCTACACTATCTACTATTACCTACACTATCTACTATTACCTACACTATCTACTATTACCTACACTATCTACAGGCTCTATTACTACATTATCTACTATTACCTACACTATCTACTATTACCTACACTATCTACTATTACTACATTATCTACTATTACCTACACTATCTACTATTACCTACACTATCTACTATTACCTACACTATCTACTATTACCTACACTATCTACAGGCTCTATTACTACATTATCTACTATTACCTACACTATCTACTATTACCTACACTATCTACTATTACCTACACTATCTACAGACCCTATTACCTACACTATCTACTATTACCTACACTATCTACTATTACCTACACTATCTACTATTACCTACACTATCTACTATTACTACATTATCTACTATTACCTACACTATCTACTATTACCTACACTATCTACTATTACCTACACTATCTACTATTACCTACACTATCTACAGGCTCTATTACCTACACTATCTACTATTACCTACACTATCTACTATTACCTACACTATCTACAGGCTCTATTACCTACACTATCTACTATTACCTACACTATCTACTATTACCTACACTATCTACTATTACCTACACTATCTACTATTACCTACACTATCTACTATTACCTACACTATCTACTATTACCTACACTATCTACTATTACCTACACTATCTACAGGCTCTATTACCTACACTATCTACTATTACCTAACTATCTACTATTACCTACACTATCTACTATTACCTACGGTCAGTCTTGCCTTTTACACTGAACATTATATATACTGAACATTAACTATACTGAACATTAACTATACTGAACATTATATATACTGAACATTATATATACTGAACATTAACTATACTGAACATTAACTATACTGAACATTAACTATACTGAACATTATATATACTGAACATTAACTATACTGAACATTAACTATACTGAACATTAACTATACTGAACATTAACTATACTGAACATTAACTATACTGAACATGAACTATACTGAACATTATATATACTGAACATTATATATACTGAACATTATATATACTGAACATTAACTATACTGAACATTATATATACTGAACATGAACTATACTGAACATTAACTATACTGAACATTATATATACTGAACATTAACTATACTGAACATGAACTATACTGAACATTATATATACTGAACATTAACTATACTGAACATTAACTATACTGAACATTATATATACTGAACATTATATATACTGAACATTATATATACTGAACATTATATATACTGAACATTAACTATACTGAACATTAACTATACTGAACATTAACTATACTGAACATTAACTATACTGAACATTATATATACTGAACATTATATATACTGAACATTATATATACTGAACATTATATATACTGAACATTATATATACTGAACATTATATATACTGAACATTATATATACTGAACATTATATATACTGAACATTATATATACTGAACATTATATATACTGAACAAAAAGACAAACACAACATGTAAAGTGTTGGTCCCATGTTTCATGAGCTGAAATAAAAGATCCCAGAAATGTTACATACCCACAAAAAAACAAACATATTTATCTCAAATATTGTGCACAAATTTGTTTTCATCCCTGTTAGTAAACATTTCTCCTTCACCAAAGTCATCCATCCACCTGACAGGTGTGACATATCAAGAAGCTGATTAAACAGCACCCTCAGCGACGGTAGGGTATCCTAGTGGTTAGAGTGTAGGGACGGCAGGGTATCCTAGTGGTTAGAGTGTAGGGACGGTAGGTATCCTAGTGGTTAGAGTGTAGGGACGGCAGGGTATCCTAGTGGTTAGAGTGTAGGGACGGTAGGTAGCCTAGTGGTTAGAGTGTAGGGACGGAAGGGTATCCTAGTGGTTAGAGTGTAGGGACGGTAGGTATCCTAGTGGTTAGAGTGTAGGGACGGCAGGGTATCCTAGTGGTTAGAGTGTAGGGACGGCAGGGTATCCTAGTGGTTAGAGTGTAGGGACGGTAGGTATCCTAGTGGTTAGAGTGTAGGGACGGTAGGTAGCCTAGTGGTTAGAGTGTAGGGACGGTAGGGTATCCTAGTGGTTAGAGTGTAGGGACGGTAGGTATCCTAGTGGTTAGAGTGTAGGGACGGCAGGGTATCCTAGTGGTTAGAGTGTAGGGACGGTAGGTAGCCTAGTGGTTAGAGTGTAGGGACGGAAGGGTATCCTAGTGGTTAGAGTGTAGGGACGGTAGGTATCCTAGTGGTTAGAGTGTAGGGACGGCAGGGTATCCTAGTGGTTAGAGTGTAGGGACGGCAGGGTATCCTAGTGGTTAGAGTGTAGGGACGGCAGGGTAGCCTAGTGGTTAGAGTGTAGGGACGGTAGGTAGCCTAGTGGTTAGAGTGTAGGGACGGCAGGGTATCCTAGTGGTTAGAGTGTAGGGACGGAAGGGTATCCTAGTGGTTAGAGTGTAGGGACGGTAGGTATCCTAGTGGTTAGAGTGTAGGGACGGCAGGGTATCCTAGTGGTTAGAGTGTAGGGACGGTAGGTATCCTAGTGGTTAGAGTGTAGGGACGGCAGGGTATCCTAGTGGTTAGAGTGTAGGGACGGTAGGTATCCTAGTGGTTAGAGTGTAGGGACGGCAGGGTATCCTAGTGGTTAGAGTGTAGGGACGGCAGGGTATCCTAGTGGTTAGAGTGTAGGGACGGCAGGGTATCCTAGTGGTTAGAGTGTAGGGACGGCAGGGTATCCTAGTGGTTAGAGTGTAGGGACGGCAGGGTATCCTAGTGGTTAAGAGTGTAGGGACGGTAGGTAGCCTAGTGGTTAGAGTGTAGGGACGGCAGGGTATCCTAGTGGTTAGAGTGTAGGGACGGTAGGTAGCCTAGTGGTTAGAGTGTAGGGATGGTAGGTATCCTAGTGGTTAGAGTGTAGGGACGGTAGGTATCCTAGTGGTTAGAGTGTAGGGACGGCAGGGTATCCTAGTGGTTAGAGTGTAGGGACGGCAGGGTATCCTAGTGGTTAGAGTGTAGGGACGGCAGGGTATCCTAGTGGTTAGAGGGTAGGGATGGCAGGGTATCCTAGTGGTTAGAGTGTAGGGATGGTAGGTATCCTAGTGGTTAGAGTGTAGAGACGGTAGGTATCCTAGTGGTTAGAGTGTAGGGACGGTAGGTAGCCTAGTGGTTAGAGTGTAGGGACAGTAGGTATCCTAGTGGTTAGAGTGTAGGGACGGAAGGGTATCCTAGTGGTTAGAGTGTAGGGACGGTAGGTATCCTAGTGGTTAGAGTGTAGGGACGGAAGGGTATCCTAGTGGTTAGAGTGTAGGGACGGCAGGGTAGCCTAGTGGTTAGAGTGTAGGGACGACAGGGTAGCCTAGTGGTTAGAGTGTAGGGACGGCAGGGTATCCTAGTGGTTAGAAGGTAGGGACGGTAGGTATCCTAGTGGTTAGAGTGTAGGGACGGTAGGTATCCTAGTGGTTAGAGTGTAGGGACGGTAGGTAGCCTAGTGGTTAGAGTGTAGGGACGGTAGGTATCCTAGTGGTTAGAGTGTAGGGACGGAAGGGTATCCTAGTGGTTAGAGTATAGGGACGGTAGGTATCCTAGTGGTTAGAGTGTAGGGACGGAAGGGTATCCTAGTGGTTAGAGTTTAGGGACGGCAGGGTAGCCTAGTGGTTAGAGTGTAGGGACGGCAGGGTAGCCTAGTGGTTAGAGTGTAGGGACGGCAGGGTAGCCTAGTGGTTAGAGTGTAGGGACGGCAGGGTAGCCTAGTGGTTAGAGTGTAGGGACGGCAGGGTAGCCTAGTGGTTAGAGTGTAGGGACGGCAGGGTAGCCTAGTGGTTAGAGCGTTGAGCCCGTAACTGAAAGGTTGCTGGATCGAATCTCTGAGCTGACAAGGTAAAAAATCTGTCTCTCTACCCCTGAGCAAGGCAGTTAACCCACTGTTCCCTAGTTCCTGCCAATATCCAGCAACTTCACACAGCCATTGAAGAGTGGGACAACATTCCAACAGGCCACCAATCAACAGCCTGATCAACTCTGTGCCAAGGAGATGTGTCTCCCTGCTTGAGGCAAACGTTTGTCACACCAGATACTGACTGGGTTTCTAACTTTAAGGTGTCTGTGACCAACAGATGCATATCTATATTCCCAGTCATGTGAAATCCATAGATTAGGGCCTCATGAATTCCTTTCAATTGACTAATTTCCTTATATGAACTCATATGAACTCAGTAAAATATTTGAAATTGTTGCACGTTGCGTTTATATTTTGACTCTGCGATACTTTGTGAACACAGACCGGCATTCCTGGGAAGCTCTCCCTCGTGCTCCCGATCAGATAGCCTGTCTGAGAGATTCCTGTTGCTTTGTGGTACGATGTGATTAGATAGGATGAGAGACCCCTGTTGCATTGTGGTATGATGTGTTTGAAGTCCCGAGGAGAGGACAGTGTGTTTGGGGGTGTGCTGGGAGTGAGCGAAGGGTGACGGAGGGAGGGGGGAAATGAGAGGAAGGGGGAGGGGCAGGAGTGAGGAGGGGTGACGGCGGGAGGAGGGGGTAGTGGCGGGAACATTTTGATGATTGACTGAGAGGGCAGGTACCTACATGTTCCTGTTTGGTCTCTGTTAAGCTTCTCAAAAACATTATTCACACACTCCTGGTGGTCCCCTTCTGTTTGTTCTTCTCTCTCTGCTTCCCCTCTCTTTGTCTGTCTGTCTGTCTGTCTGTCTGTCTGTCTGTCTGTCTGTCTGTCTGTCTGTCTGTCTGTCTGTCTGTCTGTCTGTCTGTCTGTCTGTCTGTCTGTCTGTCTGTCTGTCTGTCTGTCTGTCTGTCTGTCTGTCTGTCTGTCTGTCTGTCTGTCTGTCTGTCTGTCTGTCTGTCTGTCTCTCTAGCCACCGAGAGAGAGAGAGAGAGAGAGAGAGAGAGAGAGAGAGAGAGAGAGAGAGAGAGAGAGAGAGAGAGAGAGAGAGCGAGAGAGAGAGAGACAGAGACAGAGAGAGAGAGAGAGAGACAGATAAAGAGAGACAGAGAAAGAGAGAGAGACAGAGAAAGAGAGAGAGAAACAGAGAGAGACAGAGAGAGAAACAGAGAGAGACAGAGAGAGAGAGAGAGAGAGACAGAGATAGAGAGAGAGACAGAGAGAGAGAGAGACAGAGAGAGAGACAGAGAGAGAGAGAGAGAGAGAGAGAGAGAGAGAGAGAGAGAGAGAGAGAGAGTGTGTGTGTAGTGCTCTTCGAGAGAGAGAGAGTATAGTGCTCCTCTAGAGAGAGAGAGAGAGAGAGAGTGCTCTTCTAGAGACAGAGAGAGTGTAGTGCTCTTCTAGAGAGAGAGAGTAGTGCTCCTCTAGAGAGAGAGAGTATAGTGCTCCTCCAGAGAGAGAGTGTGTAGTGCTCCTCTAGAGAGAGAGAGTATAGTGCTCCTCTAGAGAGAAAGAGAGTAGTGCTCTTCTAGAGAGAGAGTATAGTGCTCCTCTAGAGAGAAAGTGCTCCTCAGAGAGAGAGAGTCTAGAGTAGTGCTCTTCTAGAGAGAGAGTATAGTGCTCCTCTAGAGAGAAAGAGAGAGAGAGAGTAGTGCTCTTCTAGAGAGAGAGTATAGTGCTCCTCTAGAGAGAAAGAGAGTAGTGCTCTTCTAGAGAGAGAGTATAGTGCTCCTCTAGAGAGAAAGAGAGTAGTGCTCTTCTAGAGAGAGAGTATAGTGCTCTTCTAGAGAGAAAGAGAGTATAGTGCTCTTCTAGAGAGAGAGAGTATAGTGCTCCTCTGGAGAGAGAGTATAGTGCTCCTCTAGAGAGAGAGAGTATAGTGCTCCTCTAGAGAGAGAGAGTATAGTGCTCCTCTAGAGAGAGAGAGTATAGTGCTCCTCTAGAGAGAGAGTATAGTGCTCCTCTAGAGAGAGAGTATAGTGCTCCTCTAGAGAGAGAGTATAGTGCTCCTCTAGAGAGAGAGTATAGTGCTCTTCTAGAGAGAAAGAGAGTAGTGCTCTTCTAGAGAGAGAGAGTATAGTGCTCTTCTAGAGAGAAAGAGAGTATAGTGCTCTTCTAGAGAGAGAGAGTATAGTGCTCCTCTGGAGAGAGAGTATAGTGCT
>NC_060182.1:4727149-4769649 GCF_021184085.1 Oncorhynchus gorbuscha | reverse complement strand
ATCTAGTGGTCTCTAATTGGTGTTTGACACCTCCATCTAGTGGTCTCTAATAGGTGTTTGACACCTCCATCTAGTGGTCTCTAATTGGTGTTTGACACCTCCATCTAGTGGTCTCTAATTGGTGTTTGACACCTCCATCTAGTGGTCTCTAATTGGTGTTTGACACCTCCATCTAGTGGTCTCTAATTGGTGTTTGACACCTCCATCTAGTGGTCTCTAATTGGTGTTTAACACCTCCATCTAGTGGTCTCTAATTGGTGTTTAATACCTCCATCTAGTGGTCTCTAATTGGTGTTTAATACCGCCATCTAGTGGTCTCTAATTGGTGTTTGACACCTCCATCTAGTGGTCTCTAATTGGTGTTTGACACCTCCATCTAGTGGTCTCTAATTGGTGTTTGATACCTCCATCTAGTGGTCTCTAATTGGTGTTTGACACCTCCATCTAGTGGTCTCTAATTGGTGTTTGACACCTCCATCTAGTGGTCTCTAATTGGTGTTTAATACCTCTATCTAGTAGTCTCTAATTGGTGTTTAATACCTCCATCTAGTGGTCTCTAATTGGTGATTGACACTCCATCTAGTGGTCTCTAATTGGTGTCAGATACCTCCATCTAGTGGTCTCTAATTGGTGTTTAATACCTCCATCTAGTGGTCTCTAATTGGTGTCAGATACCTCTATCTAGTGGTCAGATACTATCTAGTGGTCTCTAATGGTGTTTAATACCTCCATCTAGTGGTCTCTAATTGGTGTTTAATACCTCCATCTAGTGGTCTCTAATTGGTGTTTAATACCTCCATCTAGTGGTCTCTAATTGGTGTTTGACACCTCCATCTAGTGGTCTCTAATTGGTGTTTGACACCTCCATCTAGTGGTCTCTAATTGGTGTTTAATACCTCTATCTAGTGGTCTCTAATTGGTGTTTAATTCTAGTGGTCTCTACACTCCATCTAGTGGTCTCTAATTGGTGTCAGATACCTCCATCTAGTGGTCTCTAATTGGTGTTTAATACCTCCATCTAGTGGTCTCTAATTGGTGTTTAATACCTCTATCTAGTGGTCTCTAATTGGTGTCAGATACCTCTATCTAGTGGTCTCTAATTGGTGTCAGATACCTCCATCTAGTGGTCTCTAATTGGTGTTTAATACCTCCATCTAGTGGTCTCTAATTGGTGTTTAATACCTCCATCTAGTGGTCTCTAATTGGTGTTTAATACCTCCATCTAGTGGTCTCTAATTGGTGTTTGACACCTCCATCTAGTGGTCTCTAATTGGTGTTTGACACCTCCATCTAGTGGTCTCTAATTGGTGTTTGACACCTCCATCTAGTGGTCTCTAATTGGTGTTTAATACCTCCATCTAGTGGTCTCTAATTGGTGTTTAATAACTCCATCTAGTGGTCTCTAATTGGTGTTTAATACCTCCATCTAGTGGTCTCTAATTGGTGTTTAATACCTCCATCTAGTGGTCTCTAATTGGTGTTTAATACCTCCATCTAGTGGTCTCTAATTGGTGTTTAATAACTCCATCTAGTGGTCTCTAATTGGTGTTTGATACCTCCATCTAGTGGTCTCTAATAGGTGTTTAATACCTCCATCTAGTGGTCTCTAATTGGTGATTGACACTCCATCTAGTGGTCTCTAATTGGTGTCAGATACCTCCATCTAGTGGTCTCTAATTGGTGATTAATACCTCCATCTAGTGGTCTCTAATTGGTGTTTAATACCTCTATCTAGTGGTCTCTAATTGGTGTTTAATACCTCCATCTAGTGGTCTCTAATTGGTGATTAATACCTCCATCTACTGGTCTCTAATTGGTGTTTAATACCTCCATCTAGTGGGCTCTAATTGGTGATTAATACCTCCATCTAGTGGTCTCTAATTGGTGTTTAATACCTCCATCTAGTGGTCTCTAATTGGTGATTAATACCTCCATCTAGTGGTCTCTAATTGGTGTTTAATACCTCCATCTAGTGGTCTCTAATTGGTGATTAATACCTCCATCTAGTGGTCTCTCTAGCTCTCTATTCTAACACAATTACATGCTATTTATTCTGAGGAAATGTTCACAATGGTATTTTCGCGAACCGGCTCGAAGCCCGTAACAAAAGGGAGACGACGTAGAAGATTAAAGGAATAACAAATATATTTATTAACTGAAGTAAACTATAAACAATTAATAATGGTGTATAGTAGTCTAAGTGAGGGGTTGTGTGCAAAGATGGTGATTAACGAAGGGTGTTGAGCCAAAGCACAAACAAAACGACCACAACCCCCAAAAAAATCAACAGTGTGTCTGCATGGAGAGAGTGTCCTCAACCAATGAGGAAGAGGTGTATTTATCCCTGGGGCACACCCACCCGAGCCTCCCGGCTCCGCCCACAGACATCCTATTAAGGAAAACGAGAACAAAGAGAGAGAATTCGGCAGACGGAGTGGGAGGGTGATAACACTATATGCTGAGTGTACAAAACATTAAGAACACCTGCTCGTTCCATGACATAGACTGACCTATAATTGTTTAAACGTCTCTGTCTGTTTTTGTCAATTCTATATAAAATGGAGATCATCCAGTCTATTCTACTAGGTATCGATTTTCAGATATTTTCTTTCTTGATCATGTGACATATGAAATTATTTTTCAAATATAGAAGCCAGGTGCGTGTGCTGACTATATACACTGAGGACGACGTAAATGATGCTGAGGACGACGTAAATGATGATGAGGACGACGTAAATGATGATGAGGACGACGTAAATGATGCTGAGTACGACGTAAATGATGATGAGGACGACGTAAATGATGAGGACGACGTAAATGATGAGGACGACGTAAATGATGATGAGGACGACGTAAATGATGCTGAGGACGACGTAAATGATGCTGAGGACGACGTAAATGATGATGAGGACGACGTAAATGATGCTGAGGACGACGTAAATGATGCTGAGGACGACGTAAATGATGCTGAGGACGACGTAAATGATGCTGAGGACGACGTAAATGATGCTGAGGACGACGTAAATGATGAGGACGACGTAAATGATGAGGACGACGTAAATGATGATGAGGACGACGTAAATGATGCTGAGGACGACGTAAATGATGCTGAGGACGACGTAAATGATGATGAGGACGACGTAAATGATGAGGACGACGTAAATGATGCTGAGGATGACGTAAATGATGCTGAGGACGACGTAAATGATGCTGAGGACGACGTAAATGATGCTGAGGACGACGTAAATGATGCTGAGGACGACGTAAATGATGATGAGGACGACGTAAATGATGCTGAGGACGACGTAAATGATGCTGAGGACGACGTAAATGATGATGAGGACGACGTAAATGATGATGAGGACGACGTAAATGATGATGAGGACGACGTAAATGATGCTGAGGACGACGTAAATGATGCTGAGGACGACGTAAATGATGCTGAGGACGACGTAAATGATGATGAGGACGACGTGAATGATGATGAGGACGACGTAAATGATGATGAGGACGATGTAAATGATGATGAGGACGACGTAAATGATGCTGAGGACGATGTAAATGACGTAAATGATGATGAGGATGACGTAAATGATGACGTAAATGATGAGGACGTAAATGATGATGAGGATGACGTAAATGATGACGTAAATGATGAGGGACGACGTAAATGATGACGTAAATGAGGACGTAAATGATGACGTAAATGATGACGTAAATGATGATGAGGACGACGTAAATGAGGACGTAAATGATGATGAGGACGTAAAGGCCAAAACGTTGTGTTTTGTTTTCACCTTTTATATATGCACTTTCTCGCATTATGAATTTTTATGGGCACCAAGATGTTCTAATAACCACGACGTTCTAATAACCACGACGTTCTACATGTTCTAATAACCACGACGTTCTAATAACCACGACGTTCTAATAACCACGCCGTTCTAATAACCACGACGTTCTAATAACCATGACGTTCTAATAACCATGACGTTCTAATAACCATGACGTTCTAATAACCACGACGTTCTACATGTTCTAATAACCATAACGTTCTAATAACCATGACGTTCTAATAACCATGACGTTCTAATAACCACGACGTTCTAATAACCACGACGTTCTAATAACCATGACGTTCTAATAACCACGACGTTCTAATAACCACAACGTTCTAATAACCATGATGTTCTAGATGTTCTAATAACCATGACGTTCTAGATGTTCTAATAACCATGACGTTCTAATAACCACGACCTTCTAATAAACATGCTGTTCTAATAACCATGACGTTCTAATAACCATGACGTTCTAGATGTTCTAATAACCATAACGTTCTAATAACCATGACGTTCTAGATGTTCTAATAACCATAACGTTCTAATAACCATGACGTTCTAGATGTTCTAATAACCATGATGTTGTAATAAAAAGGGATCTCTATTGCTGACAGAGATATTATCGTCAGTCAGCTTGCAGATGACACCACCCTCTTTTTGAAAGATGCTGACCAGATTCCTAGACCAGTCAGGGAAAAAGTACCATACCTTGGGGTTACCATCTCTAAGGATCAACAGGAAAGATGCTCATTACATTTCATACCTATTATTGAAAATAACAAAAAAAAAGAAGTTGAGCCATTGGTTGCAAAGGGATATATCCTTGAAAGGTCGAGTACTGCTTTCTAAAGCAGAAGGTATCTCCAGTCCCCTACGCGCGGCCCAGTCCCCTACCAGATGCTTTTCAACTTTATCTGGATTAATCGTACACTTTATATTCGGAAATCTGTCATTATGAACACATATGAATATGGTGGTCTACATTTAAAAAAATAATCCTACTTTGAATAATACTTAAGATAAATTGGGCTAAACATTTCTTAAAGAATCCAACTTCAATTTGTAATCTCATCTCTCATATCTTCTCTCCCGTTTTGGTGGCTTCATTTTTAAGTTACTTGGTAACCATAGTAACTATAACATTGAAAAGATTCCTACAAAAAGTATTCATAGCGTGGTGGTTAATATATAAACATATATATTTTCTCTCTATTTTTTTTTTAAGAACTGGTTTAATAATTATATCCTGCTGGCGAGTCAACTTTTTAATTAATGTAGAAGGTTTTTACTCAATTATGAGGATAAAAAAAAAAAAATCTTGTTACAATATCCCTGTTACATCTCGAGAGGTCGCCATAGTCTTTGATGCTGTTCCATCCGGAACTCTCGTGTTATTTGGACGTGAACCAGACCTCACCTTCTTGATCAACTCTCGTGTTATTTCGACGTGAACCAGACCTCACCTTCTTGATCAACTCTCGTTGGATCCAGGTGACTCACCAACAGGGGAAAAATCTCCTCGCTCTCTCAGAACAGATCTATCTATACCCGTGTTTTATTTCAAAGGGATATTGTATCCATTCCTTATGTCACAATTTACTGGCATTCATTTGTCAAGAATATCGGTGGAGGGAAAAAAAGTCTGGTTATTACCACACAAACACCTGCTTATTAACAAGATCAAAGAGGTCTCTTTCTGAATGACCATGAGTATTACCCTACGAATAATTTCATAAAGAATCTAAAAATAAAAATAAACTTTAATTTTTGTGTTGAGCATCCAGAAACAGTTCAGCATTGACTACATGTAAATAAATTATGGGAAAGATATTCACAGTTTTATAATTGTTAATTGTCTTGATGACTTTCTGTTTGTTTTTAATGGGAGAATGTGCTGCTCGGTTTCCTTAACTATAAAAAGGATACAGAAAAACAATATTATATTCATAAATGTAAATTCACTAATAAAATAAAAACACTTGTTTTCTATAAGTAATTCTAGCGGTACATTAAGACCATTATACATTCTTCGAATCAGAAAGCTGTTATTTATGCTGCAGTAGTTTGTGTCGGGGGGCTAGGGTCAGTTTGTTTATCTGGAGTACTTCTCCTGTCCTATTCGGTGTCCTGTGTAAATCTAAGTGTGCGTTCTCTAATTCTCTCCTTCTCTCTTTCTTTCTCTCTCTCGGAGGACCTGAGCCCTAGAACCATGCCCCAGGACTACCTGACATGATGACTCCTTGCTGTCCCCAGTCCACCTGGCCATGCTGCTGCTCCAGTTTCAACTGGCCTGGGCCCTAGGACCATGTCCCAGGACTACCTGACATGAGGACTCCTTGCTGTCCCCAGTCCACCTGGCCATGCTCCTGCTCCAGTTTCAACTGTTCTGCCTTACTATTATTCAACCATGCTGGTCATTTATGAACATTTGAACATCTTGGCCACGTTCTGTTATAATCTCCACCCGGCACAGCCAGAAGAGGACTGGCCACCCCACATATGCTCTCTCTAATTCTCTCTTTCTTTCTCTCTCTCGGAGGACCTGAGCCCTAGGACCGTGCCCCAGGACTACCTGACATGATGGCTCCTTGCTGTCCCCAGTCCACCTGACTGTGCTGCTGCTCCAGTTTCAACTGTTCTGCCTTATTATTATTTGACCATGCTGGTCATTTATGAACATTTGAACATCTTGGTCATGTTCTGTTATAATCTCTACCCCAGAAGAGGACTATAATCTCTCAGCCAGAAGAGGACTGGCCACCCCACATAGCCCGGTTCCTCTCTAGGTTTCTTCCTAGATTTTGGCCTTTCTAGGGAGTTTTTCCTAGCCACCGTGCTTTTACACCTGCATTGTTTGCTGTTTGGGGTTTTAGGCTGGGTTTCTGTACAGCACTTTGAGATATCAGCTGATGTACGAAGGGCTATATAAATAAATTTGATTTGATAAAACAATCAATAAGTGTGTATTTAAGGTCTTTGTACAATCTGTAATTTGTTGTAACCCCTAGCATATGTTATCATTGCCTGTTTGTATACTTCTCGTATGTATACTGTTTTTTTCTGCAATATTAAAATATATATATATATTGAAAAAAAGATATCAAACAATTAACATCTTATAAAAAAAAAATACAATAATATAACTCGAACAGGGTTGTAACTGCCGCGCATGTCGCACGTGGCCAGTCGAACTCGGCGCATGTCGCACGTGGCCAGTCGAACTCGGCGCATGTCGCACGTGGCCAGTCGAACTCGGCGCATGTCGCACGTGGCCAGCCAAACGCTGAACTCTTCATTGAGACAATGTTGAAACATCAATCCATGGGTGAGTCAGTGCCACGTTTTAAAAACGTGATCTTTTATACAGATTCAGATAGATCCCTCCATGTTTGCTGAACCTGTCCAATAGAAACGCTTAGTTATCGATGCAAAATTGTATGTTTTGTAACCGTTTGGGGTAATGATTACAGGCCAGGAATATTTAAGCGAAATCGTTATTCTTGCAAAGCATGGGAAGGTTATCAAACTATTTTATAGCATTCAAATCAAATGTATTGGTCACATTCACATATTCAGCAGAACATGTACCACTTTAGTCTGCAGCCTGTGTAGCGCAGGGTTGAAATACGCTCTCTCCTGTTTACTGTTGTGCGATCATCAGATAAAAGCTTCTTATGCTTTCGGGGAAAAGCTGTTTTGAAATCTGACATGTTGGCTGGAAAAGCTTTAATTTGAAAAATCCTGAAATTGGCATGTTGGCTGAAGATTTTTACTGGACCCCAGGAAGAGTAGCTGCTGCCTTGACAGGAACTAATGGGGATCCATTATAAACCCCAGGAAGAGTAGCTGCTGCCTTGGCAGGAACTAATGGGGATTTAATAAACCCCAGGAAGAGTTGGCCTTGGCAGGTAGGGATCCATTATAAACCCCAGGAAGAGTAGCTGCTGCCAGCCTAATGGGGATCCATTATAAACCCCAGAAGATAGCTGCTGCCTTGGCAGGAACTGGGGATCCATAATAAACCCCAGGAAGAGTAGCTGCTGCCTTGGCAGGAACTAATGGGGATCCATAATAAACCCCAGGAAGAGTAGCTGCTGCCTTGGCAGGAACTAATGGGGATCCATAATAAACCCCAGGAAGAGTAGCTGCTGCCTAAGGAACTAATGGGGATCCATAATAAACCCCAGGAAGAGTAGCTGCTGCCTAGGCAGGAACTAATGGGGATCCATAATAAACCCCAGGAAGAGTAGCTGCTGCCTAGGCAGGAACTAATGGGGATCCATAATAAAAACAAATCAAGGAGACGAAGGATGGCCAACTCCAGTCCTCGGAAGGGCCTGATTGGTGTCACAAATTCACCCAACTTACACACCGGACTCTAATAATCAAGTAATCATGATCTTCAGTTTGGAATGCAATTAGTTTACTCAGCTTTACTGTTTTACTGATAAAAAAAAACAAAAAGGTGACATCAACGAGGACTGGAGTCTCAAAACTAAAGTACTCTAATGATGCCACTTGAAACAAATTCATTTGACACGTTTTTATTTTACAAAGAGATCCCAGAGCTGCATGTCCCAGACTAGAAGGTCCTGTAAGAAAGAGAGAGAACACGTCAACCGCTAGGCTACATTTGTTGAAGTAGAGACAAAATGACAACAGGATGCGGATCAACGTCAGTGAACGATTTAAAAAAAATAATATATACATTTGTAGACTCCGATATTAGTTTAGGTATTTATGGCACCAATAAGATACTGATAACGGCCATAAATACGTAAACCTACGCTCTAACCACTGGGCCGCCCCTGCCGCCTCTAACCACTAGGCCCCTGCCGCCTCTAACCACTAGCCCGCCACTGCCGCCCCTAACCACTAGGCGGCCCCTAACCACTAGGCCGCCCCTGCCCACTAGGCCGCCTCTGCCCACGCTCCCCTAACCACTAGGCCGCCCCTACCCACTAGGCCGCCCCTACCCACTAGGCCGCCCCTCTAACCACTAGGCCGCCCCTGCCGCCCCTACGCTCTAACCACTAGGCCGCCCCTGCCGCCCCTACGCTCTAACCACTAGGCCGCCCCTGCCGCCCCTACGCTCTAACCACTAGGCCGCCCCTGCCGCCCCTACGCTCTAACCACTAGGCCGCACCTGCGCTCTAACCACTAGGCCGCCCCTGCGCTCTAACCACTAGGCCGCCCCTGCGCTCTAACCACTAGGCCGCCCCTCTAACCACTAGGCCGCCCCTGCCGCCCTACGCTCTAACCACTAGGCCGCCCCTGCCGCCGCCTCTACGCTCTAACCACTAGGCCGCCCCTGCCGCCCTACGCTCTAACCACTAGGCCGCCCCTGCCGCCTCTACGCTCTAACCACTAGGCCGCCCCTGCCGCCTCTACGCTCTAACCACTAGGCCGCCCCTGCCGCCTCTACGCTCTAACCACTAGGCCGCCCCTGCCGCCTCGCTCTAACCACTACGCCCCTGCCGCCTAACCACTAGGCCGCCCCTGCCGCCTCTACGCTCTAACCACTAGGCCGCCCCTGCCGCCTCTACGCTCTAACCACTAGGCCGCCCCTGCCGCCTCTACGCTCTAACCACTAGGCCGCCCCTGCCGCCTCTACGCTCTAACCACTAGGCCGCCCCTGCCGCCTCTACGCTCTAACCACTAGGCCGCCCCTGCCGCCTCTACGCTCTAACCACTAGGCCGCCCCTGCCGCCTCTACGCTCTAACCACTAGGCCGCCCCTGCCGCCTCTACGCTCTAACCACTAGGCCGCCCCTGCCGCCTCTACGCTCTAACCACTAGGCCGCCCCTACGCTCTAACCACTAGGCTACCTGCCGCCTCTACGCTCTAACCACTAGGCCGCCCCTGCCGCCTCTACGCTCTAACCACTAGGCCGCCTCTACGCTCTAACCACTAGGCCGCCCCTACGCTCTAACCACTAGGCCGCCTCTACGCTCTAACCACTAGGCCGCCCCTACGCTCTAACCACTAGGCCGCCCCTGCCGCCTCTACGCTCTAACCACTAGGCTACCCTGCCGCCCTAATAAGGACTCATTTCCTCTTCCTCTGCCTGTGGCTATGGAACCCTGACCAGTTCACAGTGATTATTATTATTTGACCATGCTGGTCATTTATGAACATTTGAACATCTCAACCCGGCACAGTCAGAAGAGGACTGGCCACCCCTCATAGCCTGGTTCATCTCTAGGTTTCTTCCTAGGTTCTGGTCTTTCTGGGGAGTTTTTCCTAGCCACTGTGCTTCTACACCTGCATTGCTTGCTGTTGGGGGTTTTAGGCTGGGTTTCTGTACAGCACTTTGAGATATCAGCTGATGTAAGAAGGGCTTTATAAATACATTTGATTTAGATATTAGACTAATACCGTTTCCAGTCGACTGAGGGGGTACTTTTAGCAGAAACCCATGTCCTCAGGTCAAGGGAGGCTCGTTCCTGCGTTTAAGACTAGGTCAACAACAGGCAGGTGCATAGGACTCGGGTCAAAAGGGCACTACATAAGGACACCACTTGGGACGCAACCAGACCCACTACTTACTTCGACACGATGCTGTCGGTCTTAGCCAGCCTCAGGAGGGAGTCGTCAGCCTCGCCCTGCAGGACGGGACAGGAGGGTCCGTTAAGACAGTTTACTATAAACACACACACACTTCTCATAGCACTATCACAAAGAGAAAAAAAAACACAAAATCTAATTATGCATTTCAGTTCTCTACTAGACACTGCAGGGGAGAACAGGGCCTCAAACCATCTCAGTTCTCTATTAGACACTACAGGAGAGAACAGGGCCTCAAACCATCTCAGTTCTCTACTAGACACTGCAGGAGAGAACAGGGCCTCAAACCATCTCAGTTCTCTACTAGACACTACAGGGCCTCAAACCATCTCAGTTCTCTACTAGACACTACAGGAGAGAACAGGGCCTCAAACCATCTCAGTTCTCTACTAGACACTACAGGGCCTCAAACCATCTCAGTTCTCTACTAGACACTGCAGGGCCTCAAACCATCTCAGTTCTCTACTAGACACTGCAGGGCCTCAAACCATCTCAGTTCTCTACTAGACACTGCAGGGCCTCAAACCATCTCAGTTCTCTACTAGACACTGCAGGGCCTCAAACCATTTCAGTTCTCTACTAGACACTGCAGGGCCTCAAACCATCTCAGTTCTCTACTAGACACTACAGGGCCTCAAACCATCTCAGTTCTCTATTAGACACTACAGGAGAGAACAGGGCCTCAAACCATCTCAGTTCTCTACTAGACACTACAGGGCCTCAAACCATCTCAGTTCTCTACTAGACACTACAGGGCCTCAAACCATCTCAGTTCTCTACTAGACACTACAGGGCCTCAAACCACCTCAGTTCTCTACTAGACACTACAGGAGAGAACAGGGCCTCAAACCATCTCAGTTCTCTACTAGATACTACAGGAGAGAACAGGGCCTCAAAACATCTCAGTTCTCTACTAGACACTACAGGGCCTCAAACCATCTCAGTTCTCTACTAGACACTACAGGAGAGAACAGGGCCTCAAAACATCTCAGTTCTCTACTAGACACTACAGGGCCTCAAACCATCTCAGTTCTCTACTAGACACTACAGGGCCTCAAACCATCTCAGTTCTCTACTAGACACTACAGGGCCTCAAACCACCTCAGTTCTCTACTAGACACTACAGGAGAGAACAGGGCCTCAAACCATCTCAGTTCTCTACTAGACACTACAGGGCCTCAAACCATCTCAGTTCTCTACTAGACACTACAGGAGAGAACAGGGCCTCAAACCATCTCAGTTCTCTACTAGACACTACAGGGCCTCAAACCATCTCAGTTCTCTACTAGACACTACAGGGCCTCAAACCATCTCAGTTCTCTACTAGACACTACAGGGCCTCAAACCATCTCAGTTCTCTACTAGACACTACAGGAGAGAACAGGGCCTCAAAACATCTCAGTTCTCTACTAGACACTACAGGGCCTCAAACCATCTCAGTTCTCTACTAGACACTACAGGGCCTCAAACCATCTCAGTTCTCTACTAGACACTACAGGGCCTCAAACCATCTCAGTTCTCTACTAGACCCTACAGGGCCTCAAACCATCTCAGTTCTCTACTAGACACTACAGGGCCTCAAACCATCTCAGTTCTCTACTAGACACTACAGGAGAGAACAGGGCCTCAAACCACCTCAGTTCTCTACTAGACACTACAGGAGAGGACAGGGCCTCAAACCATCTCAGTTCTTTGATGCCATAATTTTGCTGTTCTCTCCTGCAGTGTCTATCCCCCCCCCCCCCAATCTCCCAGAAATCCTGGTTAGGGGAACTCTGGAAACCAGGAGGGAATAATCTGAAAAAAAAAATCCAGAAATCCTCTAGAATTTAGTTGAACGTTAGCATAAATGTACAACCGTAGCCTCGTAGAGAAAGAGGAAACGTACCATCCTACGAATGGCACCGCAGATGGCGTAGGTCTTGAACTGTCCGGTGAAGCGACCGGTTACCTTGTCAACCTGCAATAGGAAACACAACAGGAAATGGAATCAGTACAACGAGATCTTACAGTAGTATGTGAGCGTTAGGTTAGCGCAGCAGAACAATGAAGACGGTACAGGCAGCGACCCAAATTGGCACACTGTTCCCTATCGGCCCCAAGGGGAGGTGGGGGGGGGGGCATTCGGCAAGACGCAATGTTTTTTGAAATGTTTAAGAGTTAGCCTCGAAAGAGTCTTGGCGGCAGGGTAGCCTAGTGGTTAGAGCGTTGGACTAGTAACCGGAAGGTTGCGAGTTCAAACCCCTGAGCTGACAAGGTACAAATCTGTCGTTCTGCCCCTGAACAAGGCAGTTAAACCCACTGTTCCTAGGCCGTCATTGAAAATAAAAATTTGTTCTTAACTGACTTGCCTGGTTAAATAAAGGTAATAAAAAAATATAAAAAAATCAGTGATGTTACCTCAGCAATGTTGATCTGGATGGAGGCGTGGTCCTTTGCTCCGATGATCCTGTTGCTCGCAGAACTGAAAGACGAGGTAAAAAATAGCAGTAGAAAGGAGGCGTTTTCATCATCGCCGCTGTACAGTTCGCTAGCGATACCAAAACCAAATCATATCACAAACTGGAAGGTATTATTCATTCTAACGCGTTAGCTACTGCAGAGAGCAGACTGTTCAGCACTAAAAAAAAGTACACTTTAAGCAAATGTGTTTAATAAGGCCCTTTGATACATCCAAGTTGTCACACGGTCTAAAACCCTGAGGAACAAAGAACACGAAACGGCCAGCTAACAAGCAGGTTAGTTGTCAGATTGAACATCGGGCATAAATACATTTGCGTTTGGATATTAAATTCCTACCGCCAAAAGGCCCAACAGCACAGACAACTGTAAAAGTATATTAAAATATATATATATATATTTTTTTAAACCGGGCTCCCCGAGTGGCGCAGTGGTCTAAGGTACTGCATCGCAGTGCTAGCCGTGTCACTAGAGATTCTGGTTTGAGTCCAGGCTCTGTCGCAGCCAAGCCGTAACCGGGAGACCCAAGGGGCGGCGCACAATTGGCCCAGCGTTGTTAGGGGAGGGTTTGGCCGGCAGGGATGTTCCTGTCCCATCGTACGGGAGTTGCAGCGATGGGACTGTAACTACCAATTGGGTACCATGAAATTGGGGAGAAAAAGGGGTAAAAATATATATATATATAATTTTATTCTGCATTCTGGCTTGTAGAGGAAACTTTCCTGATCCAAATGCTAATTTATGCTAATTTATACGGTACAATTCAATGAAAATCAACTCCGGGTTTTCCGGGCTAGTTAGCTACCACAGGCTTCCAAAACACAGGGGCACTCTGGGTACTCACCATTTACGTGGGACGTACAGGTCCACGAATTCACCGGCGTCGTTCTGCATTCTGATTTTGGGTGATGATCGGTCAACTCGATCTGTGAGTAAGCGGAGGAAAATGATTCATAAAACATTAAGCTAGTCTCTCACAGATATATATATTTCTTTACCTTTATTTAACTAGGCAAGTCAGTTAAGAACAAATTCTTATTTTCAATGACGGCCTAGGAACAGTGGGTTAACTGCCTGTTCAGGGGCAGGATAGATTTGTACCTTGTCAGCTCGGGGGTTACTAGTCCAACGCTCTAACCACTAGTCTACCCTGCCGCTACATTAAGTTGTTGGTCGGGCAAGTTTCCTCTCGCGAACTCTACAAGTCTGAACGCCGAATAAAATAACATTTCCCCCCCGGTTGTCCGTGTGGTTGGTCCTTTTGCAGGTAGGAATGTGAGACAGGAACGAATAATTACGTAAATGTTGCAAAGCGGCGGCAGTACGTTCAGATTTCGATCGCCTCATGCACAAGATGAAACTAGCCGAGCTCATGCGGTTCTGCTTTAGGTGACAGAAATCTAAAGGTATTACCAGCGCTTTGAAAGCCGATTTAATTATATATATAAATATTCCAGAGTGGCGCAGCAGTCTAAGGCACTGCATCTCAGTGCAAAGGGCGTCACTACAGTCCCCGGTTCAAATCCAGGTTTTATCACATTCGGCCGGTGACTGGGAATCCCATAGGGCAGTGCACAATTGGCCTAGCGTTGTCCGGGTTAGGCCGATGTAGAAAGTCATTGGAAATAAGAATTTGTCCTGAACTGACTTGCCTTGTTAAATCAAATATACTCATCTATTAAAACCAAACGTCTATCATAATCCATTTAAAAATGATTGGACTTTCTACCCTTGAAGGAATGACAAAATTAACGACGACAAAGAATGGAATCCAGAGTTTATTTGGTGGAAAAATAGCATTGGTCAGCTAGTCTGGACGCTGTGCGAGAATGAAGGCTACTTGACAGGCTCACTGTTTAACTTGTAACGTTTTATATTACGAAATTCCTATTTTACAGATGCACAATCGAGAGCGTCGTGCCTTCAACCGCAAGGCTCTCCAGGACACCGTGCCTTCAACCGCAAGGCTCTCCAGAGGGTAGTGAGGTCTGCACAACGCATCACCGGGGGCAAACTACCTGCCCTCCAGGACACCTACACCACCCGATGTTACAGGAAGGCCATAAAGATTAAGGACATCAACCACCCAAACCACTGCCTGTTCACCCCGCTATCATCCAGAAGGCGAGGTCAGTACAGGTGCATCAAAGCTGGGACCGAGAGACTGAAAAACAGCTTCTATCTCAAGGCCATCAGACTGTTAAACAGCCACCACTAACATTGAGTGGCTGCTGCCAACACACTGACTCAACCCCAGCCACTTTAATAATGGGAATTGATGGGAAATGATGTAAATATATCACTAGCCACTTTAAACAATGCTACCTTATATAATGTTATTTACCCTACATTATTCATCTCATATGCATATACTGTACTCTACATCATCGACTGCATCCTTATGTAACACATGTATCACTAGCCACTTTAACTATGCCACTTTGTTTACACACTCATCTCATATGTATATACTGTACTCGATACCATCTACTGTATGCTGCTCTGTACCATCACTCATTCATATATCCTTATGTACATGTTCCTTATCCCCTTACACTGTGCATAAGACAGTAGTTTTGGAATTGTTAGTTAGATTACTTGTTGGTTATCACTGCATTGTCGGAACTAGAAGCACAAGCATTTCGCTACACTCGCATTAACATCTGCTAACCATGTGTGTGTGACAAATAAAATTAGTTTTTTAATGTTTTTTTTTTCTCTCTCGAAGATTTCTCACCAGAACAAACGTCTCTGAAAATGTGAACGGAGCACCAAACTCTTACAGTCTTATCCTTTCACATGAATTCAGATCGTAATGTTAATTTAGCGACACATCGGAAACAGGTCGACCACTATAACATGTCAAATCCTAAAAAGTTGCTGTGAGAAAAGCGGTCAGTGCTTATTATCGGAAATATTAAATCT
Organism: Oncorhynchus gorbuscha; assembly: GCF_021184085.1. Lineage (NCBI taxonomy): Eukaryota > Metazoa > Chordata > Actinopteri > Salmoniformes > Salmonidae > Oncorhynchus > Oncorhynchus gorbuscha. Next base: position 4,753,858 of record NC_060182.1, on the reverse strand, counting down.
GACTTTTTGCATTTTAGAGAAACCACTGAAGGATTCAGAATCATTTGTCTTGGGAAAAAAAAGACAAAAAAAATGTATTTTATAACATAAGGAAGTAACATTTCATCAACCCCTACACAAGGTTTACTAACATTTGCTAGTCTGAAAATAACTAACAGTTTGCACGAGTTAGGAAAAAAGCAACACCACGCGTATTATAGTAAAAAAAAACAAATTAATAAGACCCCCGTTTTTCCCGAAAACTACGTCTCTAGTTGATGAGAGATGCTTCCTCGTGGTTACGAAGCCGTGAGAAATCTGCGTCGACGCTGACGGCCCCAGCATGCAGCCTGTATTTCACCAGAAAATGTATCGAAATAACATCAGCATTCAAACCAAACAAAGTACTACCGTTGGCGGAGATGTTTAGCGAAATATTATTTCACAAAGTCGACACCCATGGTTGATAATAGTACAGTATTTTCGTATTTGTACAACAGAGAAAATTCCTCTCTCACCGTTGATAGCAAATGGCTGACAGGAAAGGGAGAGTTTAGTCACCGGAAGTTAAAACCAGTTCGACTGGTGTCGCAAGTAATTACTTCCTATGGGCGCTTAAAAAAACGTATAAAATGTTCCTTTAAAAATTAAAAAAAAAACTCGATGCCAAAGAAATACTAAATGGAGGGAATCAGATAGAGTAACACAGGTCTCATAATAAGCATGAACATCTCAAAGTGTCTATCCGTTTGATACAGATTCGATAAACAAATATAACAGGTATGATATTTTATTAGGTATATAACCATTCAGTTGTTGAAAAATACATTATATTGTTAGACGTATATTTATGAATACAATCGAATCAAATATGCAATAAGCAGATCTTTCCTTCACCTTCAATATGAAGAAAACAATTGACAAGAAAGAAAACAGACATGGAATACATAAGTATTCATTACATCCACTACAGTAGTGAGTCATTTAGGAGACTCTCTTATCCAGAGAGACTTACAGTAGTGAATCATTTAGCAGACTCTCTTATCCAGAGCCACTTACAGTAGTGAGTCATTTAGCAGACTCTCTTATCCAGAGACACCTACTGTCGGTGCATTCAACTAAGGTAGGTAAGACAATCACATATCACAGGTCAAGGAAAGAGGTAGAGTAAATCTAGAGTAATAACAGATAATAGTAATAGATCTCTGGAAGCATCCATACTACAGCACATATTACAGCAGTAATTGGTTATCTGGTCTAAAGTAGTGCACTATATATAGGGAATAGGGTGCCATAGGGCTCTGGTCTAAAGTAGTGCACTATATATAGGGAATAGGGTGCCATAGGGCTCTGGTCTAAAGTAGTGCACTATATATAGGGAATAGGGTGCCATAGGGCTCTGGTCTAAAGTAGTGCACAATATATAGGGAATAGGGTGCCATAGGGCTCTGGTCTAAAGTAGTGCACTATATATAGGGAATAGGGTGCCATAGGGCTCTGGTCTAAAGTAGTGCACTATATATAGGGAATACTGTGCCATAGGGCTCTGGTCTAAAGTAGTGCACTATATATAGGGAATAGGGTGCCATAGGGCTCTGGTCTAAAGTAGTGCACTATATAGGGAATAGGTCTCTGGTCTAAAGTAGTGCACTATGTAGGGAATAGGGTTCTTTTGGGGGATGTCCACTACACAGTAGGCCTATCCACTCCTCTGCTTAGGAAGACATCTAGCAGAAATGCTGTGACACTTATTCTCTTTCACACAGGTGCAGCCTACATTAACCGTGCAAGGACACATACATGTAACAAATGTACTTCCACATTTTTTTCTGTGAAAAACATTCATCTCGTATTGAATCGGCACTGCCTTCAGTCCTTTGACCATACAATCTGAGCAGGTGGCATTCCTGATGGTTTGTGGGACCCTGCTGTCGTTCTTGTCATATCTGAAAGAGAAGGAATCAAAGACTAAGGGAATCAGCTTCAACGAAAAAGATCAACAACTGCTGCTACTTTTACTATTACTGTGTGTGTGTGGGGGGGGGTCTATAAACTACTCACGTGTAATTCCAGGGGGCCAAAGAGGTTTCCTCAATCTTTGCAGCATGGTAGGGAACCTTTGGTTGCGTCTGTCTGTGTTGGTGAGTCACAATTGTGCACCTTTCACTGGCAGGACAGCAGTGGGATTGAGAACTTCTACACAGAACGACTAGACATGACAGCAGCACACACTGAATTCACAGGGAGAAAAAAAGAAGCAATGTTGTCAGATCCAGAAATAGACAGAAGCCAAAAGGCAGTTCTGGCATAATGCCAGATGTGCTAGTCCGTCTTGGGTCAGTCTAAATAGGGGAGTTTGTGCAGAATTTAAGTGTTGCTGGCGCTGCACAGAATGTGTATCACTAGACAGACACACCAGTAGCAAACCCTGAATGACCCCCAAAAAAAGACAACACTGTCAGATCCTCCCTAAACGTATATTGAGTGTCTCAAATGGCACCCTATTCCCTATGTAGTGCACTACTTTTGATGAGTGCCCATAGGACTCTGGTCAAAAGTAGTGCACTACATAGGGAATAGGGTGCCGTTTGGGATGTTCCCAATACGGTGAATTCACAGCTACACCCTACACAGACTACTCACATACTATACAGCAAAAATGCACACTCTGTAGGGATTTACAATCATATTATTGCAGAGGAGATGATTGGAATTTAGTCATGACTTTTGTAGCTGCATAGCAGTTGGCCTAATAGGTTTAAAAGGGTTGTTTGTTTTGATGAGTATATTACCACGATAGTAATAATAATAGGATGTTAAGCCCATAGGTAAACACAGTAATTATAAGTAGAGTAATTACAGTGTTATTACACAGCGATAGGAGGAACTATGTCCAGTGTCATTAAATAGTGGTAATCTGCATCACACAGTGTCAATCTGAATCAGGGAGAAGCCCCATTCATTCATTGTACTCACCAGCAAGATCGTGATGAACTTCATTGTTCCTCAAATGATGTCTTCTGAGTCTTTCTGAAGAAATGCAAAGTGTTGGTCCGAATACTACTACTACTACTACTACTACTACTACTACTGGTACTGCTGATAGTACTGTGGATCTCAGAGTGGTCTGGTATCCTTGCACCTGAAAATGTCTGCCTGTCCAGTCGTCACATCGGCTATTTATGAACGTCATGTATGTGACCCGATCAACGCTCGCTCTTTCTGTAACCACAGGATATATTTGCATCATTACATATTCCAGCTCCAGTCAGAGATGGACTCCTGAATCCTGTTTTGCTAACATTGTACTATTTTTACTCTGTGTCATTGCCAAATGGACTATTGCTTAAGGAGTGGAATGATAAAAATAAAAAAAACACCCAGGCTAGAGACTAACTTGAGACAGACTATTGTGAGTGGGGATAGATTCTCAAACCCAAGTGAAATCCCCCCCCCAAAAAAATAAGTGTCTTGACCCTTTAATAACACAGCCTTTTTACATTAAAACAAAATGAGATTGATATAAAAACAAATCCTATCCTTTATAAAGAAACATCCGAATCCTTTAAGTCTTTACGTCCTTATGAAGAATGTCGGCATTTGTTGACCTCTCATTTGTTTGGCTGTTTCTATAACAATGCAAAGAACGTGACCTTTTTTAAAATTCTTATATATCCTAGAAGTAGACTATGGGGCCTGGGAGAAACTGTCATTCACATGCAGCTATTGAAGGAGAGTTGTTTTTAAATATTATTATATATTATATTTTTACATTTGATGTTTCCTTTCAAAATGGAGTAAAAGAATATAGGAACTTTGCTTATCAAATACCAGAACTGTCACACTCTGACCTTAGTATTATTTGTTTTCTTTATTATTTTGGTTAGGTCAGGGTGTGACGAGGGGTGGTTTGTTTAGTTTTTTGAATTGTCTAGGGTTTTTTGTATATCTATGGGGTTTTGGTGTGCCTAGCTGCCTCTGATTGAAAACCAATCTAGGCAACCATAGACATATAACTACCTAGTAGCAATAACAATTTGTAGCTTAACAATAACTAGTTGTAGCTGTTAATCCCATTCACTCACTAGCCTTAACAGTCTTAGAAGAAAAGGTGCTATCAAGAACCCGAAAAGGTTCTTTCGGCTATTCACATAGGAGAGAACCCGTTGAAGAACCCTTTTTGGCTCCAGGTAGAACCCTTTTTGGCTCCAGGAATAACCCTTTTGGTTCCAGGTAGAACCCTTTTTGGTTCAGGGTAGAACCCTTTTTGGCTCCAGGTAGAACCCTTTTGGTTCCAGGTAGAACCCTTTTTGGCTCCAGGAATAACCCTTTTGGTTCCAGGTAGAACCCTTTTTGGTTCAGGGTAGAACCCTTTTTGGCTCCAGGTAGAACTCTGAGCAGTTGCCTTAAGGTGAATGCACCAATTTGTAAGTCGCTCTGGATAAGAGCGTCTGCTAAATGACTTTAAATGTAAATGTAATGCAACTGATGGGGATGCTCTCCATGGTGAGGCTGTAGAACTTTTTGATGATCTGGGGACCCATACAAAATCTTTTCAGTCTCCTGAGGGGGAAAAGGTGTTGTCGTGCCCTCTTCACGACTGTCTTAGTGTGTTTGGACCATGACAATTCGTTGGTGATGTGGACACCAAGGAAGTTGAAACTCTCGAACCACTCCACTACAGCCCCGTCGATGTTGGTTCCACGTATATATGCCATTTAGCAGACGCTTTTATCCAAAGCGACTTACAGTCATGTGTGCATACATTCTACGTATGGGTGGTCCCGGGGATCGAACCCACTACCCTGGCGTTACAGGCGCCATGCTCTACCAACTGAGCTACACAGGACCAACCCTTTCCACAGAGGGTTCTACATGGAACCCAAAAGGGTTCTATCTGGAACGATAAAGTGTTCTCCTATGGGGACAGCAGAAGAACCGCTTTGGAATCCTTTTCCCAGTATCGTCCGGGTTACGGTTTGGCCGGGAGTAGGCCGTCATTGTAAATAATAATTTGTTCTTTAACTGACTTGCCTCGTTAAATAAATGTAAAACAAACATCTATACAGACTGTGAAGGGATACTCCTGTATGTTTGTGCTGGCTAGTTGTACAAATAGATATACTTGTTTATATGATTTGTTTCTTAAGTCGGAGGGTTACAGGTGTATCATTATATATGACGTACACAACAGACAGTACGGCATATACAATGTAATCTCTATTGATCCGTTATACATAGACCACAGATATGTGTTACTCTTCTGTGTTGTGAAATTCCCTCCTCTCCGTCCTCTCTCTCTCTCTCTCTCTCTCTCTCTCTCTCTCTCTCTCTCTCTCTCTCTCTCTGTGTGAAATGAAAGACCATAGCTTGGTGAAGCCCTTCATTACTGAGTATTCACTCTCTCTGCTGGTTTGTTTATATAACGCGTGGGTTTCCGTTGTAGGAGTTGAAGCACGGAGAGTGTTTACCCTGTGGTCCCTCACTTTCCATATGGGCTATAAACAATGCTTCCAACAATGAAACCGAGCTCATATTTCAGACACGTTGGGCTATGTGTTGGAGTGCCACCTGGAAGGCACATCAAAAATACAAATAACAACTCCCACTACATAACATACAAATACACCTACATCTATTAAAATACAATGCAGAGATGGACACATGCTCAGTGTACAAATGAAACTCCATCCCTGTGTCTTGTCTAAATTCAAAACCAGAAACGCAGGGTTTGAATTACAAACGGGGCTAGGAATTTAAATATAAATCTATCCCCCCCAAGAGACATCGGGCACCCCCAAGAGACATCGGGCACCCCCAAGAGACATCGGGCACCCCAAGAGACATCGGGCACCCCCAAGAGACATCGGGCACCCACAAGAGACATCGGGCACCCCCAAGAGACATCGGGCACCCCCAAGAGACATCGGGCACCCACAAGAGACATCGGGCACCCCCAAGAGACATCGGGCACCCCCAAGAGACATCGGGCACCCCCTGATAATCGATGTCCTTCAAACCCTGCAGACACACATATATATTATATACATACTATATATATATATATATATATATATATATATATATATATATATATATATATATATATACACAATGCTGTGATAAAGTATTTGTCTCCTTCCTGATTTCTTATTGTTTTGCACATTTGTCACACTTAAATGTTTCAGATCAAACACATTTAATAACTTTATCACATCGGGCCATGAAGGTTCGGATAGCTTTTTTTCCCTTAAAAAATAAAGAAAATGATCACTTAAAAAAACTGCATTTTGTGTTTACTTGGGTTATCTTGAAATTTGTTTGATGATCTGAAACATTTACGTATGACAAATGTGCCAAAAAAAGCCAAGTGTAACGCTCGTTGTATGAAGTAGAAGGAAGACCCATTGGTGCAGCGTGGTTCATGATATTTAATCAAACTGAACATTAAAACACAATAACAAAGTAGAAACAAAACAGTTCTGTCAGGTGCAGAAACTCAAAACAGAAAAGAACTACCCACAAAATACAGGTGGGAAAAAAGGTTGCCTAAATATCATCCCCAATCAGAGACAACGATAGACAGCTGTCTCTGATTGGGAACCACACTCGGCCAAACACAAAGAAATAGAAACATAGAATGCCCACACTAACCACACCCTGGCCTAACCAAAATAGAGAATTAAAAACCTCTCTATGGCCAGGGCGTGACAATAAGAAATCAGGAAGGGTGCAAATTATTTTTCACAGCACTGTGTATATATATATATATATATAATATGTTTGGATCACTGCCCAGTAATTGAACTGTCTCAAAGCCCTTTCACCAAAAGCTTTCATAACACAAGCTACCTGTTCACAGAATCCACCCTAATGCAGGATCCATGTTGTGCATCTCATGCATAAAACCTGGTAACTAGACACCAGTACCAAACCCTGAATGACCTGGTAACTAGACAGACACACCAGAACCAAACCCTGAATGACCTGGTAAGGCCTCCAAACCCTGAATGACCTGGTAAACAGGCAGAAACCCTGAATGACCTGGTAAGGCCTCCAAGAGCAGAACGTCAAGCCTCTAAGAGCAGAACGTTGTATCACTAGACAGACACACCAGAACCAAACCCTGAATGACCTGGTAACTAGACAGACACACCAGTACCAAACCCTGAATGACCTGGTAAGGCCTCCAAGAGCAGAACGTTGTATCACTAGACAGACACACCAGAACCAAACCCTGAATGACCTGGTAACTAGACAGACACACCAGTACCAAACCCTGAATGACCTGGTAAGGCCTCCAAGAGCAGAACGTTGAATGACCTGGTACTAGACAGACACACCAGAACCAAACCCTGAATGACCTGGTAACTAGACAGACACACCAGTACCAAACCCTGAATGACCTGGTAAGGCCTCCAAGAGCAGAACGTTGTATCACTAGACAGACACACCAGAACCAAACCCTGAATGACCTGGTAACTAGACAGACACACCAGAACCAAACCCTGAATGACCTGGTAACTAGACAGACACACCAGAACCAAACCCTGAATGACCTGGTAACTAGACAGACACACCAGTACCAAACCCTGAATGACCTGGTAACTAGACAGACACACCAGTACCAAACCCTGAATGACCTGGTAAGGCCTCCAAGAGCAGAGGGGGTTGGACATTAAAAGTACAGGAGGCACAACATACTCTTTATAGCGATCACTAAAATGGGATATCTATGGTCACGTAGATGGTCACACATCAGAGTTGTCCACCTTTCAACTCTGTACAGAGAAAACATATGGTATCATGTAATGATGTACCATCAGAGTGATAACTCTGTACACCATATGGTATCATGTAATGATGTACCATTGATAACACACCATCGATAATGCACCATTGATAATGCACCATTGATAACACCATCGATAATGCACCATCGATAATGCACCATCGATAATGCACCATTGATAATGCACTATTGATAACGCACCATTGGTAATGTGCCATTGATAATGCACCATTGATAACACATCATCGATAATGCACCACTGATAATGCATGCGAATGCACCATTGATAACACACCATCGATAACACACCATCGATAATGCACCACTGATAACGCACGATAATGCACCATTGATAAAGCACCACTGATAATGCACGATAATGCACCCGATAACGCACCATTGATAACACACGATAATGCACCATTGATAACACACCATCGATAACACACCACCGATAACACACCATCGACAATGCACCACTGATAATGCACGATAATGCACCATTGATAACACACAATAATGCACCATTGATAAAGCACCACTGATAATGCATGATAATGCACCATTGATAATGCACGATAATTCACCATTGATAACACACGATAATGCACTAGTGATAAAGCATAATGTATTCCACAAACAGGTGCCCCATAGTTACCTTCTGTTCTACTAGGTTTGCCATAGTTAACACATGCTGAACACCTGGTACAATAGCCTGTCTCTCTGTGGCTTTAAAAAACACACAGTGTGGTCAGCGAGAGGGAATCCTCCACTACCTCACGCACACACACAGGCCTGGCCATGGAAATGACATGTAAAGAATAGCCAGACCACAGATACTAGTGGTAGAGTCTCTCAGAAAATACCACCCAGTGTTTGTTTTGCGTTGGCGAGGGAACCCTCAACCTACTCTCCTGCAATAACCAGACCACAGAGGGATTACCATTGAAAGGTTCCCTTATGCTGCAGTGAGAGGAAACCCCACTCATCCCTGATCAAACTGCTGATAATGGCAAGCATTTGTTTTTCGTTCCCTATGATGCAGTGAGAGGAAACCCCCACGTCATTTGTTTGTACTACTCTGAAACTCATCGGCTGTAGCAGGGCTTGAAAACTATTACCTAGTGACACGAGCCTAACAAGACGAGCTAAATGCCTTTCACCCTCACTTCGAGGCAAGCGACACTGAAGCATGCATGAGAGCACCAAATGTTCTGGATGACTGTGTGATAGCGCTCTTGGTAGCCAATGTGAGCAAGACCTTTAAACAGGTCAACATGCACAAAGCCGGGGGGCCACACGGATTACCAGGACGTGGACTCAAAGCATGCGCAGACCAACTGGCAAGTGTCTTCACTGACATTTTCAACCTCTCCCTGTCTGAGTCTGTTTTACCTACATTCAAACAGACCACCATAGTCCCTGTGCCCAAGGAAGTGAAGGTAACCTGCCTAAATGATTACCGCCCCGTAGCACTCAAGTCGGTAGCCTTGAAGTGCTTTGAAAGGTTGGTCATGGCTCACATCAACAGCATCCTCCCGGACACCCTAGACCCACTCCAATTCGTATACCGCCCCAACAGATCCACAGAGGACGCAATCTCAATCACACTCCACACTGCCCTTTCCCACCTGGACAAAAGGAACACCTATGTGAGAATGCTGTTCATTGAATAAAGCTCAGCGTTCAACACCATAGTGCCCTCAAAGCTCATCACTAAGCTAAGGACCCTGGGACTAAACACCTCCCTCTGGATCCTGGACATCCTGATGTGCCGCCCCCAGGTGGTAAGATTAGGCAACAACACAACAGCCACGCTGATCCTCAACACTGGGGCCCCTGAGGGGTGCGTGCTTAGTCCCCTCCTGTACTCCCTGTTCACCCGCGACTGCGTGGCCAAACACAATTCCAACACCATCATTAAGTTTGCTGACGACACAACAGCCTGATCGCCAACAACAATGAGACAGCTTCTAGGGAGGTCAGAGAACTGGCAGTGTGTTGCCGGGACAACAACCTTTCCCTCAATGAGCAAGACAAAGGAGCTGATCGTGGACTACAGGAAAAGGCGGGCCGAACAGGCCTCCATACTCATTGACTGGCTGTAGTGGAGCGGGTCAACTTCCTTGGTGTCCACATCACCAACGAACTATCATGGTCCAAACACACCAAGACTGTCGTGAAGAGTGGCACGACAACACCTTTTCCCCCTCTGGAGACTGAAAAGATTTGGCATGGGTCCCCAGATCCTAATTCTTTTTTACAGCTGCATCATCGAGAGGAAAGCCCATAAAATTGTCAAAGACTCCAGTCACTCTAGTCATAGACTGTTCTCTCTGCTACCACACGGCAAGCAGTACCGGAGCCAAGTCTAGGTCCAAGAGGCTTCTAAACAGCTTCTACCCCCCAAGCCATAAGACGCCTGAACAGCTAATCAAATGGCCACCCGGACTGTTTACATTGACACCCCCGGTAAGGTCACGGTAGGGTCAACACATGTTGTATTTGGCACATGTGACAAATAAAGTTTGATTTGATTTGTAGAGGTCCCTGATCAAGCCGGTGATCATGGCAAATAGGCATTTGTCTCGGAGCAGAAAATCTTCTGTTCTGTCTGATGTTAAAAGCGATGAAAGACCATCATCATCAGTATGGGGTGGTTGGAGCGTTGGACTAGTAACCAAAAGGTTGCAAGTTCAAATCCCCGAGCTGACAAGCTAAAAATCTGTCGTTCTGTCCCTGAACAGGCAGTTAACCCACCTGAACAAGGCCCAACCACTAAGTACAGGTAAAAAAAATAAAAAAAATAGCTTGCATCATAGAACATTAAAGGGGTAATCTGGGATTGGGACATCCATTTTTAGACTTTTACCAAAAAAGTGGCGGGATGCCTGCTTTGTTGTTGTGTTTCTCCAATATTGCCCCTCTAATACCTCCATGAAATGGAGTCCCATTGTGAAAAGAGAAAATGTTTTTCTCAACCCAAATAATTAAAACTTCCATTGCGCTGTATTAAAACCAAGGTTTTTATAGTTTAATGTTTTGATATTCATTTTTATTTCTATTCATTAATTCATTTTTAAAATGAGAAATTCAGTTTGAGTTTCAGTTAGAATACAGACCTGATATGCAAAGTTTTTATTTAGTTTCAGTTTCATAAAAATATATTTATATATTTCTTTCATTTCGTTTCAGTTTGAGTTTTAGTGACAGAGCCAGAAAGTATGGCGATGGAGATATCTGTGTTGCATCGTTTTTTTTTGTCACTTCTTACCTATGTGGGGCAATATTACATAAAGTGATGGGTCAGGTCAAAGATTAGGTTTAAATTATAAAGTCAATCTTATTGTGACTTGGGTTTAAAAGGAAAGCTGGTGCAAAAAATGTCCCACCCATGTTTACACCATTTCAATGTATTTAGTAATACATGGAAGAAGAATCCACTTAGCTACCTAGCCAATTTTTACCCTGTTAGCTAGTGATGGTAACCACGTTTCTAACCATCAGTTTTTATGAGAGTAAAAATCATACCATATTTAAAAATAAAAACAATCACAACAGATGGGATGGAAATAGGAAGTTTATGCTCAAATATTGATATAATAACCATCATATCGTAATTAACTTGGAATCACGTGATGATATGTTGCATGTGTAACCAATGTGATATGGCTAGCTAGTTAGCAGGGGGTGCATGTATAACCAATGTGAAATGGCTAGCTAGTTAGCAGGGGGTGCATGTATAACCAATGTGAAATGGCTAGCTAGTTAGCAGGGGGTGCATGTATAACCAATGTGAAATGGCTAGCTAGTTAGCAGGGGGTGCATGTATAACCAATGTGAAATGGCTAGCTAGTTAGCAGGGGGTGCATGTATAACCAATGTGATATGGCTAGCGAGTTAGCAGGGGGTGCATGTATAACCAATGTGAAATGGCTAGCTAGTTAGCAGGGGGTGCATGTGTAACCAATGTGATATGGCTAGCGAGTTAGCAGGGGGTGCATGTATAACCAATGTGAAATGGCTAGCTAGTTAGCAGGGGGTGCATGTGTAACCAATGTGAAATGGCTAGCTAGTTAGCAGGGGGTGCATGTATAACCAATGTGAAATGGCTAGCTAGTTAGCAGGGGGTGCATGTATAACCAATGTGAAATGGCTAGCTAGTTAGCAGGGGGTGCGCGCTAATAGCGTTTCAATCGGTGACGTCACTCGCTCTTAGACTTTGAAGTAGTTGTTTCCCTTGCTCTGCAAGAAGGTCCCTGGTTCGAGCCCAGGTAGGGGTGAGGAGAGGGACGAAAGGAACACATATGGTTTTCCCACTACGACTCTTGGAAAACCATGCATTTTAATCAGGCTACAGATGAAATAAGTTATGATGCACATCACAGGGTGGTGAAAGTGACTTTAGTGGTCTTATCCTCGTGACATGATGATTGATGCTTGGCTGCCATTTTGACAAATAAAAATATTCTCTCTCTTATCCATAATAATGTCATCATGTAGACTAGCCTACCGGAACTGTGTCTGAGAGCTGTTGTCTGGAGCTCAGGCACCAAGACCAGTGTAGGAACGTTTGCTATTTTAACTCAACAGTTTTTGTGACAAAACTAAATCAGTAGAGTTGAAAATGCGATGAAAACACACTGAATTTTTAGATTTTTATTTGGTACATAAAAACGTAAAAAAGATGGAATTTTAATGTCTGTGCAGTTCTTACTACTAATATCTGTGTTCTATTCGTGTGCTGTTCTAATAACCAATTTCTGTGTTCATGCAAGTGACTGATTTAACAAATCTTCACTTAACAGTATCTGCAAATTGGCAGTATGCCCAGACCTTGTTTTGAGAACGAACGAAAGATATCTCAGTTTCAAGGTCTCAGCTTAGAGAGAAGAAGCCTCGTGAGGTGTTGATCTGTCACATGTTATGAACCAGTATTGATCTGTCATGTTATGAACCAGTATCGATCTGTCACATGTTATGAACCAGTATTGGTCTGTCATGTTATGAACCAGTATTGATCTGTCTCATGTTATGAACCAGTATTGGTCTGTTATGATCTGAACCAGTATTGATCTGTCACATGTTATGAACCAGTATTGATCTGTCTCATGTTATGAACCAGTATTGATCTGTCATGTTATGAACCAGTATTGATCTGTTATGTTATAAACCAGTATTGATCTGTCTCATGTTATGAACCAGTATTGATCTGTCTCATGATATGAACCAGTATTGGTCTGTCATGTTATGAACCAGTATTGATCTGTCATGATATGAACCAGTATTGATCTGTCACATGTTATGAACCAGTATTGATCTGTCTCATGTTATGAACCAGTATTGATCTGTCTCATGTTATGAACCAGTATTGATCTGTCACATGTTATGAACCAGTATTGATCTGTCATGATATGAACCAGTATTGATCTGTCACATGTTATGAACCAGTATTGATCTGTCTCATGTTATGAACCAGTATTAATCTGTCATGTTATGAACCAGTATTGATCTGTTATGTTATGAACCAGTATTGATCTGTCTCATGTTATGAACCAGTATTGATCTGTTATGTTATGAACCAGTATTGATCTGTCTCATGTTATGAACCAGTATTGATCTGTCATGTTATGAACCAGTATTGGTCTGTCACATATTATGAACCAGTATTGATCTGTCACATGTTATGAACCAGTATTGATCTGTCATGTTATGAACCAGTATTGGTCTGTCATGCTATGAACCAGTATTGATCTGTCACATATTATGAACCAGTATTGGTCTGTCATGTTATGAACCAGTATTGGTCTGTCTCATGATCTGAACCAGTATTGGTCTGTCTCATGATCTGAACCAGTATTGATCTGTCATGTTATGAACCAGTATTGATCTGTCATGATATGAACCAGTATTGATCTGTCATGATCTGAACCAGTATTGATCTGTCATGTTATCTAGAGACTAAAACAAACGGTAATGACTCATTAATTATGCTAAATCATGCAAATATAACTTGTCTGTGTATAGCCTGTGTACTATGGTGCATTGAGTTGGTTGTAATAAAGCATGACTCCTTTAAGATTGACTTTGAGTGCTTCTACACCTGCATTGCTGGCTGTTTGGGGTTTTAGGCTGGGTTTCTGTACATCACTTTGAGATATCAGCTGATGTAAGAAGGGCTTTATAAATACATTTGATTTGAGTGTCCCCGTGTAAGAATTTTTATCCGCAACAAGTCAGTTTTGTGGAGTGGAAGCTGCTGAGACGAAGCATGGCTTTTATCCTGCAGCAAATATAACCACAGACTACCTTGGACCTAGTATCTCCCTCCACTGGCTTTAAGCTGAAACTGCACCTTGTAAAGAGTCCTGTTCTGTCCTGTACAAGCACTGAGCTGACACGCTGTCTGAAGAAGCATGGCTTTCATTCAGATTGGCTGTGTCCAGAGGAGGCTGCTGAGTGGAGCACGGCTTTCATTCAGATTGGCTGTGTCCAGAGGAGGCTGCTGAGTGGAGCACGGCTTTCATTCAGATTGGCTGTGTCCAGAGGAGGCTGCTGAGTGGAGCACGGCTTTCATTCAGATTGGCTGTGTCCAGAGGAGGCTGCTGAGTGGAGCACGGCTTTCATTCAGATTGGCTGTGTCCAGAGGAGGCTGCTGAGTGGAGCACGGCTTTCATTCAGATTGGCTGTGTCCAGAGGAGGCTGCTGAGTGGAGCACGGCTTTCATTCAGATTGGCTGTGTCCAGAGGAGGCTGCTGAGTGGAACACGGCTCATAATAATGTCTGGAACGGAGCGGATGGAATGGCATCAAACACATGGAAAACGCTGTCTGATGTATTTGATACCATTCCACCTATTCCCGCTCTAGCCATGACCACAAGCATGTCCTCCCTAATTAAGATGCCACCATCCTCCTGTGGTGGAAACACAGCACTGGTGAGAAAATGTGTTATAATTTAATAATTTCATTTTTTTTAATTTAAATTTTTGAATATTTGCATGAAAATTCTGTCGCCGATTGGATGGAAACCTAGCTGATGCACAAACTAAACCAAAAACTGAACATTCCAAAACCAGTGAACCACTGAACATTCCAAAACCATTCCAAAACCACTGAACATTCCAAAACTAAACCAAAAACTGAACATAATTCATGATAGTTGTTATTTTTTAGTTCGTTCGGGTGTTAAAGGTATTAGTTTCAGTTTTTATGTTTAAACAGGTTTGTTAATTACACTACATGATATATAGGTATGAACATCTCATTCCACAGTCATGGGCTTTAATATGGAGTTGGTTCCCCCCCTTTACTGCTGTAACAGCCTCTACTCTACTGGGAAGGCATTAATATGGAGTTGGTGCCCCCCTTTACTGCTGTAACAGCCTCCACTCTACTGGGAAGGCATTAATATGGAGTTGGTTCCCCCCCTTTACTGCTGTAACAGCCTCCACTCTACTGGGAAGGCATTAATATGGAGTTGGTTCCCCCTTTACTGCTGTAACAGCCTCCACTCTACTGGGAAGGCATTAATATGGAGTTGGTTCCCCCTTTACTGCTGTAACAGCCTCCACTCTACTGGGAAGGCATTAATATGGAGTTGGTGCCCCCCTTTACTGCTGTAACAGCCTCCACTCTACTGGGAAGGCATTAATATGGAGTTGGTTCCCCCCCTTTACTGCTGTAACAGCCTCCACTCTACTGGGAAGGCATTAATATGGAGTTGGTTCCCCCCCTTTACTGCTGTAACAGCCTCCACTCTACTGGGAAGGCATTAATATGGAGTTGGTTCCCCCCCTTTACTGCTGTAACAGCCTCCACTCTACTGGGAAGGCATTAATATGGAGTTGGTGCCCCCTTTACTGCTGTAACAGCCTCCACTCTACTGGGAAGGCATTAATATGGAGTTGGTGCCCCCCCTTTACTGCTGTAACAGCCTCCACTCTACTGGGAAGGCATTAATATGGAGTTGGTTCCCCCCCTTTACTGCTGTAACAGCCTCCACTCTACTGGGAAGGCATTAATATGGAGTTGGTTCCCCCCCTTTACTGCTGTAACAGCCTCCACTCTACTGGGAAGGCATTAATATGGAGTTGGTGCCCCCCCTTTACTGCTGTAACAGCCTCCACTCTACTGGGAAGGCATTAATATGGAGTTGGTTCCCCCCCTTTACTGCTGTAACAGCCTCCACTCTACTGGGAAGGCATTAATATGGAGTTGGTTCCCACCCTTTACTGCTGTAACAGCCTCCACTCTACTGGGAAGGCATTAATATGGAGTTGGTGCCCCCCCTTTACTGCTGTAACAGCCTCCACTCTACTGGGAAGGCATTAATATGGAGTTGGTTCCCCCCCTTTACTGCTGTAACAGCCTCCACTCTACTGGGAAGGCATTAATATGGAGTTGGTTCCCCCCCTTTACTGCTGTAACAGGCTCCACTCTACTGGGAAGGCATTACTATGGAGTTGGTTCCCCCCCTTTACTGCTGTAACAGCCTCCACTCTACTGGGAAGGCATTAATATGGAGTTGGTTCCCCCCCTTTACTGCTGTAACAGCCTCCTCTACTGGGAAGGCATTAATATGGAGTTGGTTCCCCCCCTTTACTGCTGTAACAGCCTCCACTCTTCTGGGAAGGCTTTCCAATTCATCCCAAAAGGTGTTCGATGGTGTTGAGGTCAGGGCTCTGCGCGGGCCAGTCAAATTCTTTCACTCCAATCACGATAAACCATTTCTGTATGGACCTCTTTGTGCACAGGGGCATTGTTAGTCTGAAACAGGAAAGGCTCTTGCCCAAACTGTTGTCACAAAGTTGGAAGCACAGAATCATCTAGAATGTAATTGGATGCTGTAGTGTTAAGATTTCCCTTCACTGGAACTAAGGGGCCCGAACCATGAAAAACAACCCCAGACCATTATTCCTCATCCACCAAACTTTACAGTTGACACTATGCATTGCGGCAGGTAGCGTTCTCCTGTCATCCGCCAAACCCAGATTCGTCCGTCGGACTGCCAGATGGCGAAGTGTGATTCATCACTCCAGAGAAAGCGTTTCCACTGCTCCAGAGTCCAATGGTGGCGAGCTTTACACCACTCCAGCTGAAGCGGCAGGGTAGCCTACTGGTTAGAGTGTTGGACTAGTAACCAGCAGGTAGCCTAGTGGTTAGAGTGTTGGACTAGTAACCAGCAGGTAGCCTAGTGGTTAGAGTGTTGGACTAGTAACCAGCAGGTAGCCTAGTGGTTAGAGTGTTGGACTAGTAACCAGCAGGTAGCCTAGTGGTTAGAGTGTTGGACTAGTAACCAGCAGGTAGCCTAGTGGTTAGAGTGTTGGACTAGTAACTGTAAAGGTTGCAAGTTCAAATCCCCAAGCTGACAAGGTGCAAATCTGTTGTTCTGCCCCTGAACAAGGCAGTTAAACCCACTGTTCCTAGGCCGTCATTGAAAATAAAAATTTGTTCTTAACTGACTTGTTAAATAAAGGTTAAAAAAGCTGGGCATTGCGCATGGTGATCTTAGGCTTGTGTGCGGCTACTCGGCCATGGAAACCCATTTCATGAAGCTCCGAACAAACAGTTATTGTGCTGACATTGCTTTCAATAACTTTGATTGAAACTCAAACCTGAAAACGTTGATCACATACTTACATCCAGATCAACAATTAATTTACATGGCAAATGATTGTAGCATCTTAACCCAACACCTAGCAACCGGGTGGAAAGTTTTAGATATCTATATGTGTAACGACTAAAGGTGTTGACGTTGACAGTCGCATTTTTCCAATTGTATTATTATCACTACAATGTCCTTCTGTAGCTCAGTTGGTAGAGCATGGCGCTTGTAACGCCAGGGTAGTGGGTTCGATCCCCGGGACCAACCATACGTAGAATGTATGCACACATGACTGTAAGTCGCTTTGGATAAAAGCGTCTGCTAAATGGCATATATTATTATTATTATTATTATATTAATAAGATGAGAAAACAAAGTGCTGGTGGGATGGAATGGGTCAGAACTACAGTGGGGAGAACAAGTATTTGATACACTGCTGATTTTGCAGGTTTTCCTACTTACAAAGCATGTAGAGGTCTGTAATGCTTTATCATAGATACACTTCAACTGTGAGAGACGGAATCTAAAACAATAATCTAGAAAAAAATCACATTGTATGATTTTTAAGTAATAATTTGCACTTTGGGTCCAGAGGACCAGGATTAAGGGTATCTGTTTGCATTTGCAAATCTCAAGGTAACTCCCTCTACGCAGATCTATGTTAATCTCAAGGTAACTCCCTCTACGCAGATCTATGTTAATCTCAAGGTAACTCCCTCTACGCAGATCTATGTTAATCTCAAGGTAACTCCCTCTATGCAGATCTATGTTAATCTCAAGGTAACTCCCTCTACGCAGATCTATGTTAATCTCAAGGTAACTCCCTCTATGCAGATCTATGTTAATCTCAAGGTAACTCCCTCTACGCAGATCTATGTTAATCTCAAGGTAACTCCATCTATGCAGATCTATGTTAATCTCAAGGTAACTCCCTCTATGCAGATCTATGTTAATCTCAAGGTAACTCCCTCAATGAAAGTAGTCCAGCCAATTGAAAAACAGAAAACAACACACATTTAGTAAGGTCAGAAAATATAGATTATATTGTTTTTTTTCCCTCTGCAATTTAAAAACAACAACAACAACAACAAATAAAACAGCAGTTTTTCTCACCCAGTAGGAAGGTAGACTGGCACCCTGTTCCCTTTATAGTGCACTACTTTTGACCAGGATTTTGGTTAAACATAGTGCACTATGAAAATAGGGTGCCATTTGGGACTAACATGTAGTCACACACACACACACACACACACACACACACACACACACACACACACACACACACACACACACACACACACACACACACACACACACACACACACACACACACACACACACACACACACACACACACACACACACACACACACACACACGGTCATCCTGACAATAATACATTTTAATGAAATTACAAACTATTTACCAAAAATAAAAGGGATCCCATTTAGGAGAACGGTATCTAGCTCTAGTCATCTCTCCCCAGTAAGTGAGAATCATTTATACTATGGAGTCGGTGCTATACACACAGTCCCTTTAAGAGCAGGTCTGTCTAGGTCCTGTCTAGGTTTGCAATACTTGGGTTATTTTCCCATAATTCCCCTGGTTTTCCAGAAATTCACAGATTTCCTACTTTAATCACTCGTAAATTCCAGGAATCTTCTAACCGGGATTTCTGGAAAACCAGGGAATTATGGGCAAATTACAGGATTTTTGTTTTGGTATGACCCATTTGATACTGACAGGAATCATCAGTGGACAAGGACTAGCCTGGATGCCAGTTTGCTTCTGCTCTCCTTCCTTATGGAAATGTCATGCCAAACACGTTTGAAACAGACTGGCAGCCAGGCTAGGGAAGTAGAGGAGTCAGTGAAACCTACAAGGTGTACGGATCGGCTGTGTTTTAGAACCGTCAACGTTGGTGATGATCCTTGTAGGGAAATGGTGACAGGACTGACAGGAAATAACAGTTATTTAGGACGAATGTGATTGGTTGATCCGTGGGTCTGCAGTTGATCTGGAAAACGACCGATGTGTCAGAGTTGACCCTGAGATCTCTGGGTCGTTGGAAGCACTGGTTGCCAGAGATTTCAGAGGTCAAAGTGCAGTCACAGTGTCACAATGGCATAAAATACCAATAATGCTTTGCTACAACAATGTTGGTGTTAAAAAAACAATAAACATCCCACTTTGAAAAGAAGGTTAGGAGTGAATATACAGCATTTTGCTGACAGATACGATTGTGATTGTTCTCACGCATACACAGTAAATTAAAGTATATATATATATATATATATTAAAATCTGTATAGAGATTTTATGTTACTCAGGCACTTTGCTCGTTGTGCACGTGTTTTGTGAGCGAGCGAGTGAGCGATTGAAACACAACATGTATAATGAACTAAATATTATACAGACAGACAGACAGACAGACAGACAGACAGACAGACAGACAGACAGACAGACAGACAGACAGACAGACAGACAGACAGACAGACAGACAGACAGACAGACAGACAGACAGACAGACAGACAGACAGACAGACAGACAGACAGACAGACAGACAGACAGACAGACAGACAGACAGACAGACAGACAGACAGACAGACAGACAGACAGACAGACAGACAGACAGACAGACAGACAGACAGACAGACAGACAGACAGACAGACAGACAGACAGACAGACAGACAGACAGACAGACAGACAGACAGACAGACAGACAGACAGACAGACAGACAGACAGACAGACAGACAGACAGACAGACAGACAGACAGACAGACAGACAGACAGACAGACAGACAGACAGACAGACAGACAGACAGACAGACAGACAGACAGACAGACAGACAGACAGACAGACAGACAGACAGACAGACAGACAGACAGACAGACAGACAGACAGACAGACAGACAGACAGACAGACAGACAGACAGACAGACAGACAGACAGACACTACCCTGGACATATCTTTACTCTACTGTTAAAACATTAACCATACTGCCAGACAACACATTGCAAACATATGATTCTATCTCTTTGGGGAAAGTACAAAAAAAGCATCCCTTTTTGATAAAAAGTAACTTAACCAAGGCTTAACTTCTGATTGACATCACAGGGGAGGAACAGAATGGGCAGGGGGGGGACTCTTTTAAAGAGTTTTGACGCCACACTGTTTTTAACACTTATAAACACACTGGTAGTTATAAACAGTTGTAAAACAATTATAACACAGTGATTATAACCGTGTGATGATCACACAAAACAAATCAAAACAATGGCTAAGACAGGAAATGGTAGACAGGAAATGGCTAAGACAGGAAATGGCTAAGACAGGAAATGGCTAAGACAGGAAATGGCTAAGACAGGAAATGGCTAAGACAGGAAATGGCTAAGTCAGGAAATGGTAGACAGGAAATGGAAGACAGGAAATGGAAGACAGGAAATAACAATATGATGACTGAGTGTATAAAACATTAAGAACACCTTCCTAATATTGTGTTGCCCTTTTGCCCTCAGAACAGCCTCAATTCGCCGGGTTACGTACTCTACAAGGTGTTGAAAGCGTTCCACAGGGATGCTGGTCCATGTTGACTCTAATGCTTCCCACAGTTGTGTCAAGTTGGCTGAATGCTACCATACCCCCCCCCCCGTTCAAAGGCACTTACATATTTTTGTCTTGTCCATTCACCCTCTGAATGGCACAGATACACAATCCACGTCTCACGACTTAAAACTCCTTCTTTAACCCGTCTCCTCCCCTTAATTTCTACACTGATTTGAAGTGGATTTAACAGGTGACATCAATAAGAGATCATGTCTTTCACCTGGTTATTACGGGTCACGTCCCGCGTATTGTTGTGCATTTGTTATTACGGGTCACGTCCCGCGTATTGTTGTGCATTTGTTATTACGGGTCACGTCCCGCGTATTGTTGTGCATTTGTTATTACGGGTCACGTCCCGCGTATTGTTGTGCATTTGTTATTACGGGTCACGTCCCGCGTATTGTTGTGCATTTGTTATTACGGGTCACGTCCCGCGTATTGTTGTGCATTTGTTATTACGGGTCACGTCCCGCGTATTGTTGTGCATTTGTTATTACGGGTCACGTCCCGCGTATTTATTAGAGGTTTTATCTCGCTTTTTGTTTGGGTTACAACCCTGTGTTTCTGTATACGTGTTTGTTCTGGGCTTCGTCCCAGTGTGTTGTATATCATATCCTCCGTGTTGTATATCATATCCTCCGTGTTGTATATCATATCCTCCGTGTTGTATATCATATCCTCCGTGTTGTATATCATATCCTCCGTGTTGTATATCATATCCTCTGTTGTATATCATATCCTCCGTGTTGTATATCATATCCTCCGTGTTGTATATCATATCCTCCGTGTTGTATATCATATCCTCCGTGTTGTATATCATATCCTCCGTGTTGTATATCATATCCTCCGTGTTGTATATCATATCCTCCGTGTTGTATATCATATCCTCCGTGTTGTATATCATATCCTCCGTGTTGTATATCATATCCTCCGTGTTGTATATCATATCCTCCGT
Source organism: Oncorhynchus gorbuscha (assembly GCF_021184085.1). Lineage (NCBI taxonomy): Eukaryota > Metazoa > Chordata > Actinopteri > Salmoniformes > Salmonidae > Oncorhynchus > Oncorhynchus gorbuscha. The sequence continues at coordinate 4,731,916 of NC_060182.1, read as the reverse complement.
GTTGTATATCATATCCTCCGTGTTGTATATCATATCCTCCGTGTTGTATATCATATCCTCCGTGTTGTATATCATATCCTCCGTGTTGTATATCATATCCTCCGTGTTGTATATCATATCCTCCGTGTTGTATATCATATCCTCCGTGTTGTATATCATATCCTCCGTGTTGTATATCATATCCTCCGTGTTGTATATCATATCCTCCGTGTTGTATATCATATCCTCCGTGTTGTATATCATATCCTCCGTGTTGTATATCATATCCTCCGTGTTGTATATCATATCCTCCGTGTTGTATATCATATCCTCCGTGTTGTATATCATATCCTCTGTGTTGTATATCATATCCTCCATGTTGTATATCATATCCTCCATGTTGTATATCATATCCTCCATGTTGTATATCATATTTGACAGTGACCTCGTTCACGCTTACAGACAACTACAGAATGTGCCTTTATGCGTCAGTTTGGACATATTCTGCACTTTATTGCTAGTGATTTGTCTGGAAAATGCTCAAAGAGTTACAGAATATAATATAATGACATCTAAAACGATTGCATTATATTCCAGGAGTCCAATTCTTATTTAGATAGGCCTTGATTTTTTTGTTGATATGGGAGGGAGAACGACCATGGCTTTAGTGTGTTCCAAATCATTGATTAGTTATACTTCAGTAACAGAGTCTCTTTCACTCATCGAGGGTTGATCGACTGATATAACAGCATTACAGAATTTAAACTGAACTGAAAATGTATTGGGGATGCATGAGATGGACTATGATTGAGTTGCAAAACAGGAGAGAGCAGTTCACGACAAGGTATAATGTAGAGGTCTAATGTTCCCCTGTACCTTTATATCAAGGTATAATGTAGAGGTCTAGTGTTCCCCTGTACCTTTATATCAAGGTATAATGTAGAGGTCTAGTGTTCCCCTGTAACTTTATATCAAGGTATAATGTAGAGGTCTAATGTTCCCCTGTAACTTTATATCAAGGTATAATGTGGAGGCCTAATGTTCCCCTGTACCTTTATATCAAGGTATAATGTAGAGGTCTAATGTTCCCCTGTAGCTTTATATCAAGGTATAATGTGGAGGCCTAACTCTTACATAGACAACCCACTTTTTTATAATACTACTCCATAATTTTCACATGTGATATATAAACTATTCACAGCAGCTTTCCCTTGATATTACCACGGCACTGTCCAGAATGAACGGTGGGCGGGTGTGGGATGGTCACCCAATACCGAATCCAGATCTGAATCAACTGGACACTGGGTTCTTCCATTCCCATCCAGATCTGAATCAACTGGACACTGGGTTCTTCCATTCCCATCCAGATCTGAATCAACTGGACACCGGGTTCTTCCGTTCCCATCCAGATCTGAATCAACTGGACACTGGGTTCTTCCATTCCCATCCAGATCAACTGGACACCGGGTTCTTCCGTTCCCATCCAGATCTGAATCAACTGGACACCGGGTTCTTCCGTTCCAATCCAAATCAACTGGACACCGGGTTCTTCCGTTCCCATCCAGATCTGAATCAACTGGACACCGGGTTCTTCCGTTCCAATCCAAATCAACTGGACACCGGGTTCTTCCGTTCCCATCCAGATCTGAATCAACTGGACACCGGGTTCTTCCGTTCCCATCCAGATCTGAATCAACTGGACACCGGGTTCTTCCGTTCCAATCCAAATCAACTGGACACCGGGTTCTTCCGTTCCCATCCAGGTGTGAATCAACTGGACACCGGGTTCTTCTGTTCCTATCCAGATCTGAATCAACTGGACATCGGGTTCTTCCGTTCCCATCCAGATCAACTGGACACCGGGTTCTTCCGTTCCCATCCAGATCTGAATCAACTGGACACCGGGTTCTTCCGTTCCAATCCAAATCAACTGGACACCGGGTTCTTCCGTTCCCATCCAGATCTGAATCAACTGGACACCGGGTTCTTCCGTTCCAATCCAAATCAACTGGACACCGGGTTCTTCCGTTCCCATCCAGATCTGAATCAACTGGACACCGGGTTCTTCCGTTCCCATCCAGATCTGAATCAACTGGACACCGGGTTCTTCCGTTCCAATCCAAATCAACTGGACACCGGGTTCTTCCGTTCCCATCCAGGTGTGAATCAACTGGACACCGGGTTCTTCTGTTCCTATCCAGATCTGAATCAACTGGACATCGGGTTCTTCCGTTCCCACCCAGATCTGAATCAACTGGACACCGGGTTCTTCCGTTCCCATCCAAATCAACTGGACCCCGGGTTCTTCCGTTCCCATCCAGATCAACTGGACACCGGGTTCTTCCATTCCCATCCAGATCTGAATCAACTGGACACTGGGTTCTTCCATTCCCATCCAGATCTGAATCAACTGGACACTGGGTTCTTCCATTCCCATCCAGATCTGAATCAACTGGACACTGGGTTCTTCCGTTCCCATCCAGATCTGAATCAACTGGACACCGGGTTCTTCCGTTCCCATCCAGATCAACTGGACACCGGGTTCTTCCGTTCCCATCCAGATCTGAATCAACTGGACACCGGGTTCTTCCGTTCCCATCCAGATCTGAATCAACTGGACACCGGGTTCTTCCGTTCCCATCCAGATCAACTGGACACCGGGTTCTTCCGTTCCCATCCAGATCAACTGGACCCCGGGTTCTTCCGTTCCCATCCAGATCAACTGGACACCGGGTTCTTCCATTCCCATCCAAATCTGAATCAACTGGACACTGGGTTCGTCCGGTTTTTAATGAAGACCAAGATCGTATTTTTGTATGAATTGTAGCGATATCGTTGTCCATAATTGTGGTGCTTTCAAGAAAACTGGAAAAAAACAAGGTCAAATAATGACGTCAGTGATCTTCAGGTCGGAAAGTCGGAGCTCTAGAAAGATGGTCGAATTGGAATTGGAATTCCGAGTTGGATGACCGTTCGAAAACATTTTTTTCCCCAGTTGAAGCTCCAAGTTGTCTTGAACGCACTGACGTCGGAAGCCGGAGATATCCAAGTTCCCGAATTCCGAGTTCCCAGTTGTTTTGAATGCGGCATTACTACCTCAACTGGCCGGTGTGACTTATTTGAGAGGACCGAATGTATACGCTTTCGTCGTCAGGATACGTTGCCACTTCAAGGCCGTATCTGTACCAGATGCATCTTTGACTACCTCTGGAAGTGGTCAGGAAGAGCTGATCACAATCAGAATGTGGACAAGATCAGGACAACAGGCGCATGTTAAGATCATCTGATCATTTATCACTCCAGTGTTAATCTGCTAAATTGTAATTATTCGCCTACCTCCTCATGCCTTTTGCACACATTGTATATAGACTCCCCCCTTTTTTTCCCTACTGTGTTATTGACTTGTTAATTGTTTACTCCATGTGTAACTCTGTGTTGTCTGTTCACACTGCTATGCTTTATCTTGGCCAGGTCGCAGTTGCAAATGAGAACTTGTTCTCAACTAGCCTACCTGGTTAAATAAAGGTGTTCTCAACTAGCCTACCTGGTTAAATAAAGGTGTTCTCACCTAGCCTACCTGGTTAAATAAAGGTGTTCTCAACTAGCCTACCTGGTTAAATAAAGGTGTTCTCAACTAGCCTACCTGGTTAAATAAAGGTGTTCTCACCTAGCCTACCTGGTTAAATAAAGGTGTTCTCAACTAGCCTACCTGGTTAAATAAAGGTGTTCTCACCTAGCCTACCTGGTTAAATAAAGGTGTTCTCAACTAGCCTACCTGGTTAAATAAAGGTGTTCTCACCTAGCCTACCTGGTTAAATAAAGGTGTTCTCAACTGGCCTACCTGGTTAAATAAAGGTGTTCTCAACTAGCCTACCTGGTTAAATAAAGGTGTTCTCAACTGGCCTCCCTGGTTAAATAAAGGTGTTCTCAACTAGCCTACCTGGTTAAATAAAAGTGTTCTCAACTGGCCTACCTGGTTAAATAAAGGTGTTCTCAACTAGCCTACCTGGTTAAATAAAGGTGTTCTCAACTAGCCTACCTGGTTAAATAAAGGTGTTCTCAACTAGCCTACCTGGTTAAATAAAGGTGTTCTCAACTAGCCTACCTGGTTAAATAAAGGTGTTCTCAACTAGCCTCCCTGGTTAAATAAAGGTGTTCTCAACTAGCCTACCTGGTTAAATAAAGGTGTTCTCAACTAGCCTACCTGGTTAAATAAAGGTGTTCTCAACTGGCCTACCTGGTTAAATAAAGGTGTTCTCAACTGGCCTACCTGGTTAAATAAAGGTGTTCTCAACTGGCCTACCTGGTTAAATAAAGGTGTTCTCAACTGGCCTACCTGGTTAAATAAAGGTGTTCTCAACTGGCCTACCTGGTTAAATAAAGGTGTTCTCAACTGGCCTACCTGGTTAAATAAAGGTGTTCTCAACTAGCCTACCTGGTTAAATAAAGGTGTTCTCAACTGGCCTACCTGGTTAAATAAAGGTGTTCTCAACTGGCCTACCTGGTTAAATAAAGGTGTTCTCAACTGGCCTACCTGGTTAAATAAAGGTGTTCTCAACTGGCTTACCTGGTTAAATAAAGGTGTTCTCAACTAGCCTACCTGGTTAAATAAAGGTGTTCTCAACTGGCCTACCTGGTTAAATAAAGGTGTTCTCAACTGGCTTACCTGGTTAAATAAAGGTGTTCTCAACTAGCCTACCTGGTTAAATAAAGGTGTTCTCAACTAGCCTACCTGGTTAAATAAAGGTGTTCTCAACTGGCCTCCCTGGTTAAATAAAGGTGTTCTCA